>NW_008752116.1:115974-142810 GCF_000715545.1 Opisthorchis viverrini
ACTTACATGAATGGTAGGTTCTCCAATCTGACGCAGTCCGAGGGACTGAGTAGTCCGATCGAGTTCCGCATTCAGTTGGCTTAAGTCACTGCAAGATATCACCGCCAAGGTTGTAAATACCCGAAAGGACTTTACGCGGAAGGAAGTTCATTTGTCGCCCTTCCTTTCCGGAAATCACAAACCACTATCCGAATGCTTGTTTTGATATCGATGAGGGTGTATGCGATCTGTTTCAGAGGCGCGCAGAAATGCATTCGACAGAAAATGCGCATTTTGAAAAGCGCGTTCCACATCCGCCTACTATTTTTGGCAGTTTGCAAGTCAGATCAACGTTTCGAGTGCTCGACTTTATCACCGTTCTCACCGATGGAAGTCAGATGTTTCGATTTAGTGCCTTTCAGTAGCCATGACAGCTGACCGAGCACTAGCCACAATCGACGCTAAACTGCTACAATGCAGTTATGGCTTATGAGCCGTGAATGTACCGTTCCACCGTTCCGCTTTGCGAATCTCTCACAGACTGGTTGTCAAAACCCCTTAGCGTGTACGAGTTAAGTTAAGTTGGAGTATAACTGTTTTGAATTTCATATCGCTTACTGTTCTTCGAAATAATACGCGAAAATGGTTGTGCGCCATCCTAAACTTAGTGAATGATTTTTTTCAAGTGGTCCCTGTATCCAACGACATTGTTGTCGGCTGTAAAAATAGCATAGGTGGAACACATTGGCTTTAGCTCTCACGGTTTTGCTGGCCGATAATCTAGGGCACCGGAGTTGATAGCTGCGCAGTGAAGGTAATAGCTGACATCATTGGGTCGGGAGAGCTGCTGTGCATTTTGAATGAATGAACGCCACTGAAGTCCTGTGCTTAAATACAATGTACCTTTCGCTGGAGGGGTCGCGAGAGGTGCTGTGCACTTTGAATGAATGAACGCCACTGAAGTCCTGAAAACAGCACAAACGAGAGGTTCAGCTGCGTTCCAGATGAGTCTCTCGAAAAAAAACAAATTAATTTGCAAATGAGTGTCTATTCGCTAATTTCGTGTAATTCGGTTTCAAGAAGAACACAAAGTTGACGGAAACAATGGGACCGCACCTACCTCATGAGTCCCAAGAAGGGCGAAACCGGTTGTGGGCTGTCGACGGGTTTTCAGCAACCTTGTGAGTAGTTTCCCTTACCAAATTATCTTAGTTTAAAGACCACAATGTCAGGCCATGAACCAATGGAACGCGATTTTTATCAAACCTGTCTAAAATCACGTTTCTGTAGCTCGCACGCAGCGGTCCAATCAGTGAAAGGCTCCCTTTCTCTTATTGCAGGAATGTACCTCATAGATTACGCACTGAAGGCTCTTTTGGGCTGTCCGACAACGCCTCTAACCCCTGATGTGACCCGTCTCGGATTCCCAATCCAACGAGACGGCAACGACCAGTGTAGTTGAGTTTACTGGCAAAGACTGTCATACTTATCTGCCTTGTCTTGTCTGATATGCCGTGGCTCGTTTCCACCATTTGCGTGGATATGCGAAAATGGAACCTAGGGAGAAACTGGGTTAACTGGAATGCAGTGCAAGTGACCAAGCCAAAATAGACTTAAATTAGACCTAATCGCCTAAACACACATCTGGTCTTGCCTGGGCCAAAGGTGGAGATCCTGTTGCTTCTCTGCCCTTCAAGATGGATTCCAAGGGCTTTATTGGATCCCGCTCATTTGTCTTCCAGTCTGGTCCACCGACGGTTCATGGGTTCATGCATCATATCCTGAGCTTCCGCAAAAGCGACCCGTCTTGGTTGGTTCATGGAGCAACGAAAACAAATTATTTACACTCCAGTCCACCTTGGGCCAGAAGGCTGAAATAACTAAAAGCTATATCTCGAAAATATCAGGATGTTTTACTACTGAATTCGCGTTCACTTTCAGCCAGAAAGATTCAGAGCGGACGCTGATGTCGTCAGATGCTCTCGGAGTCAGGATGGACCGCTAAGTGATATTGTTCTGACAAGTCAAAATTGGAGTTTCATTGTGAAATTTTCTCTCCTCAAAAACAAACGGAAGATTCAACAACACGAGTGTTAAATGCTTACTGGAATCGAAAAGTTCTCTTCCCTAGCTACAGCTGCCGTTCACTTTATAGGTTGACCAGTTCTCGGTCGTTAATTTTCTCTCGTTCTGAACTGGAATGAAAAATGAACTGTTCTGACAAGCAGCTGACATTTCCTGTTATCTAGAACTTTTGTCCAGGGACGAGTTTGTACACCGATTACCTCTATTCTAATGGGCGTACGCAAATGACAGATGACCAAAACTGAGTGGATTCGTTTTTATCCGATATATTACTTGAAATACTCGATCCCAGTTGCCGCAAGCATAGTTGTCGCAAGCATTGCAAATCGATGTGGAAAAAGGAACCAAGTGTGTATACTGGTAGTGATGATCGACGTTGGGCTCCGTGCAATGAAGCACGAAAGATGAATCTAATTTTAGTGTAGGGTATACTTGATAAAATCCTTAGTTTTGCGCATCCGTTTGTCCTACAAAACGAAACTGGTTTTGTTTAAATCAGCCCAACACGAAGAAACACTTATTTCAGAATACAAAGTTTACACACTTGGTGCTTCGTTGGCCTAAGTTAGTTTCGTTTGATTCTTCTCGGACAAATTACATTGAACTATCAAAATTTAGACAGATAATGCTTAAACAACCAAAAAACCCCAACAAGGACCAGCCCTCATGGTGATGGAAATGTGGAAGTGCTAGCGCTTGCTTGCAATCCGATTTCACATTTTACATTTAGTTTAAGGCTTGCTTTGCTGGGAGGTACGGTTAGCGACCAAACACAGTCGGAAATCGCGGTGATGTGGGTACTCGCATTATATATATATATATATAATATATGTATAATATAATATCGTCCAGATGTAACACCACTCTGGCACGTAACTGTCGTGCCACCCGACAGAAGTTCGTTGACCTCTGAACCTTGATGGCGGTGGCCGAGAGGCCGGGATTGCTTTCAAACGATGGACCTTTCGGTCAGTAATCTCGCACCTTCACCACCGAGCTATCTGGGTGTCCTTTTGATGTCCAGATCGATTTCGTCAGTTATGTAGATAAACATTCGGTAATTGCAGAAGCCATGAGTTAAATGCATCCAGCGACACGATGCTGTGCGGGAGAAAGTGGTTTGGGTTCAATTCTTGTATTCACAATAGTTTTTAGATGCATATTTGGAATTGCTGTCTTGTTAAAATCACTGTGTGATAGAAACCTAGAAGTTTCGGTTTTCGTTTGAAGGCGAAGACTATAGTGAAAAACTTGAACAGGTTCAGGCGACTGACATGTCTCAAGGATACACTTTGGAGCTGATTACTTCCAGCTCGATCCGGTCGCTAGTGGTGACGACAAGGCCTGTGAAAGCCTACTTAGAATAGGTTCTAAGCTCTGTAATGCACAACTCATAAGGTTGCTGAAAACTCCTCGACAGCCCACGGGCGGTTTCGCCCTTCTTGGGGATCATCAAGTAGAAGCAGTCCCCGAGTTTCCGTCAACTGCATGTTCTACATTTGCGAGACAATTTGGTTTTCCGAGAGAGCTTGTTCTCCCAATGTAACGGTGATACTACTGATGGTAGGCACGCGAGTAGTATGTGTTTTCTTTCATTGAGTTCACATGTTAAACTTACCTCAAGCGCATTGGTGAGTAGGTTCCCCGGAGTATAAAAAACGTGTCCAGTTAACAGCAGCCAGAAGTGGCTCAGCTTGTCTCCATTTGCTCAAGATAAAAGCTCCGGATTTCCATACACTAGCAACAATTTGTAGGTAGCTCAGAGTAAGAAAAAGCCTGCAGATGAGTGAAGCTTCTCTGTGAGAATTCCTTACTTGAGCAGCTAGTTAACACGTGTGATCGTATGATCTGCATTTTTCGGTTGAAAAATGAACTGTGCTGTATTTTACACTTGTAATAAACTACTCATAGGGTTGTTGAAAACACGTCGACAGCCCACGACCGGTTTCACCCTTCTTGGGGCTCATCAGGTAGGTGCGGTCTCCTGGTTTCCGTCAACCATATGTTCTACTTGAAACTAAATTGCACGAAATTAGCGAATATACACTCATTTGCAAACTAATTTGTTTCTTTCGAGAAACTCACCTGGAGCCCAGCTGAATCACTCGTTTATGATGTTCTCAGGCAACTGAATGTGCTGCACCAGGCCACCTCATGTTTCAGTCGCTACGATATTTTAAATATCGCGATACATGTATATGTGTAACGTACTACTCATGAGGTTGCTGAAAATCCATCGACAGCCCAGGCTGGGCTTCAAGCGAGTCTCTCGAAAAACCAAATAAGTATGCAAATTTGTGTATATTTGCTAGGTTCTAAGCTCTACTGGTAAAGACGTCTAATATGTCTTCCGAAGTAAGGGTTGTCGTTAGAGTAAGTGAATTACTAAATTAAACCTGAGAAGAAATTGCCACTCGCACTCTGTTATTTTCAATAACGCTCTCGGAATCATCCAGAGTAGGCGCAGTCGAACTGCATTTCGAAGTGGACCAAAGTTTTTATCTGATGCCATCGTTCCATAACTTGCCATGACATCCAATGTTTGATTCATCCATCTGAAACAACCCAAGGACCCACCCGCGCCAAAGCAGTTCTAATTTGGTCCTAACGGGAGAATAAGCTGAAACTCAGCTGTTTATAATTTTCCCAAGCAACTGAATGTGCTGCACCAGGCCGCCTGATATTTTAGTTCGCATTATATTCGAGATATCACGATACATTGTATAGACGTAATGCATTACTCATGAGGTTACTGAAAAGTCCTCGATAGCCCATGACCTGTTTGGCGCACCTTGTGGCTCATCAAATAGACGCAGTTCCCGAATTCCCGTCCACTTTACGTTCTACTTGGACCAAAAACTGCACGGAATTGGCGAATTACACTCCTTTGAATATCAGTTTTGTTCTGACGCGAGACTCACCTATCACTCAACTGATGCTTGGCATCAAATGCGAATGCGTGAGTATTTTTCGCTAACTTCAGACAGTTTGGACTCAAGGAAAACATGATGATGACGGAAACTAAGGGATCGTGTCCATCTGATGATCGCTCAATAAGGGTGAAGCCGGTCGTAGGCTATCGAAATTGGTTTCAGGAACCTTGTGTGTAGTGTATTACGTCTACACCAGCCACGTGTACACGAGTCTAAGCTTCAGATCTATTCATCATATGTTCACTTCCCCGTACCATGATGTGGCCTCATTTGGCTCGCTAGAACCAGTCCAAAGGAATGGCAACACACAGCCTTGAAGATACATTTTCACTTGTCAGCATGATTTACGATCCAAGAATTGATAGCCACTGAACGTTCAGTCTAAGCTCAGATCTATTTATCATATGTTCACTTCCCCGTACCATGATGTGGCCTCATTTGGCTCGCTAGAACCAGTCCAAAGGAATGGCAACACACAGCCTTGAAGATACATTTTCACTTGTCAGCATGATTTACGATCCAAGAATTGATAGCCACTGAACGTTCTCTCTCAGTATGTTACCGCTTACCGAGACGAGGTCGACTACTTATAACCTGATAAAGTGCATATTGGCGTCCGTTTTTCAGAGGTGAAGGAAGTCTCACTACAGTGTGCTCACAGTGTTCGGTTCAGTTTCAGCAATCTGAGCTGTGGGATCTCGTTTCGCTTCACCTGCCAGTTGAGAACATTTATCGGGCAAATCAGGGTGTAGAGTCAGACGATGTTATCAGTTTGGCCGATATATGGAACGAATTCAGCTCAGCTGTTCAACTTTAGCAGAACAGCCAACTACATTTTATTGATGTTGTTGTGGGTTAAAATAAATCGAGGAATAACACGGCAAAAAGTTCACCGAAAACGAAATTGGACTAGGAGTTTTGATGTCAAAATTCTATATTGTTTGAACGGGAACGAAATTTAGTCAAACGCAAGTTCAGCTGTAGCACCCTTTTGGCGCCTAGCTGCCATGCCATACGAATGAGGCACGAGGGCTGGGATACTGTCAGGTTGCCCAAGACTAGACAGGGGAAGTCGAGAGGCAGAGGTCGGATTCGAACCACGGACCTTCCGGTCAGTAAATTCGCGTTCTAACCACTTGAACCATCTCGTCCCAAACGCTTCAAACACTCAAGTGAGGCAGCGGAAAAGATGTGTTATTCAAACCGTATGGATGAGAAACTAGCATTCTTAGCCTAATTGCATTTACAAGATGTGTGTCCTGAGTGGTTCATACACGGAAGTGTACGATCAACGAAGCAGAATGCTAGGTAGTACATTGCCAGGTAAGATCAGGTGCACAGAAATGCCCGTTTACTAGACGATCCAGTGGCACAGCAAGGATACTTAGACGTTGTGTTGAAAAGGGATATAAAACAGCCATATTACTAAAGTGTAGTTCAAAGACGAATTGTTGACTTCCGTGAGTGCGGCCGAACATCTTGCAGAGCCACCCAGTCTGTTGATTCTGTGGGCAGATTGGTCACTTAATCCATGCACTAATCGTCATTTCACAAAGGCTTTAGAAACTCTGGCTGCTCAATTGGTTGTTAAAGTACTCGTCAAAACAGAACAAAATCACTGATAATGTATTTCACGCACAAAATACCTATGTATATCTCAAAAACTGGCGGCTATTCAACAGAAAATTGCACACTTCCTTGAAGAATCAGAGAGAAGACTTAAAACCTGGGGTTGCAAAGAATTGATGGTACACTTTCTGCGGGATACCGGGTGCCAACTAGTCAGTTGTCAAACTGCGTCTTACAACAACAACAACTGTTCTGGTGTGGTTACACAGGGAGTTGTTCGATCTTCATCGTGTGCTGGTTACAAACCAACAGTAGTTTGGCAGCCTCTGAAATGAGAAAAGGGTAGCGTCACTTTGAAATATTTTTTATAAGAATTGTCTAAAACAGTGAAAAGCATAGAATATGATTTCTTAGGAAGTAACAGTGACCGGGGACCAGCGATCACCTCAAGGCTCCTACCTGACTGACCTACCTGATGTGTACCGAGATCACCCGAAAACTAAGTCAGGGGAATTCAGAGTGGTATGGCAACCCTGAAAGCAGTTTCTTTAAAGCAGAGGCAAACTTGTGAATCTTGTAGAATTCACTAACTTACGTCACTTGCAAGGATGGCTAACCAAATGACACATGACTGGTCTTGACAGTTAACTGGTTGTAGTGTCGTACATGATGATCAGCGCCCTTCACTCCGTGAATCGGAACTCTTTAGACCTATCAGAGAATTTTGCTCTATATTTTCAACCACTTCAGTTAGATTTATGCGTCTCCCCTCAATTTAACTGCACGTTATTAAGTCGCTGGTAAACTGACCATGTTTGCAGCTAGGTACTTGATTCGGTGGTTCTGGAGTCCTCACCTGACACATTCTAGAGGTCTTGTAATCTCATATTTTGACAAAGCTAGAAGTGGAAGTGAGAGGCTCAAAAATGGATCCGTTGAAATTAAATAAGAAAGAACTCAGTCTATAGACGACAGATTCAATACCAGTGATGTACAGGCACTCTGACCCGTCAGACATCAACGTGAATGATCGATTTTATGGACTTGCGGCAATACGTTTACTAGACGGATAGTATTCCCGTCCCAGATTTGCGTATGCATAATGAAACGGGAGGGATAAGAAAATACTTTAGGCTAATATACTATTCTTGAACCGAAGTGGGAATAAGCTTGGAATGTAGAACGAACTTAGTTTAGATTTATCTGTGTTTGTCCTTGTCAAGGTAAGCCAAACTCCTCATCTCGAGGCTTCAGTCATCTGATAGCAGCAAAATATATTCAGTTTACTTCAGCAGAAGACATCCCGTTTGCATGGACAATATCCCTAACTGTTGTGAAGCGCGTTGATTTATCGGTTGATCAGAATAACCCAGTGGGCTGGTGTTTGTGCGCTTACCTAAGTCCAACCCTCCTCCGTCACCTGTTTGAATGGACTATGTGACATCACGTGAACGACCCAAACAAAATCTCATCCAGATAATCTCAAAAATATTTTAGTGAGCATTGCTCACGTTCGATGTCATGGTCACTGTGACCTTGGAAGTTCGAAGCCCATCACACATAGGAGCATATTGTGCCTATGCTTCGCGTCACATGATTCCTCACACATATTCCTTAGGGTTTGTAATGATCCAAACGGAACTGGACTACACAACTGCCAATGGAATAACCGTTTTCGTTGAGACAGATTTCATTGGTTATTCTTCACTTGCCCTTGACCAATAAGATCTATTTTTAGTATCACCTTTGGCCCGCCTAGAACTTCCCACGTGAGCTTTAAAAAAAATTGCCCTTGACAATAAGATCTATTTTTAGTAACAACTCTGGCCCGCCTAGAAACTTCCCACGTGAGCTTTAAAAAACAGCCCGTTTTGGGCTGCACACGACATGCCCGTCGACATGCCTGTGCGCGTCAGCGATCAATAGATCAGCTGATTCGCACGTTCATCGACTTTTTGGTTTGGCCAAACGCATTAGGCTATCAAGCTGCTATCCAGACTCGAGTTCACGGTATTAAGCGGGCATTAGGAAAACTGGGGTCCACAGCACTTACTTCGTGTTGAAGGGGTTTTACTTGAAAGGAGAGAAGGGATATGTAAAAACAAAGCGTACTTGTAATGGTAGCACTTGAACGACTGCAGATTCCATAGTGGACCAAAAAGTCACGTTATCCCCTAGGGACATATAGATGACTGTAAAACTGGTTGATGAGTGTGCACGAATAAGCGGTCAAGTGTGAAGAGTAATCATGATTGCTTCGGCCCACAGTTATTCGAATTTATTCCTACAAAATTTTCTGTCTCAAAAAAAAAACGAATAAGGAACGACACCAAAGGAACCGACGCAAAATCAACAGTACCGTCTCAACCGGAATGTTTTTAAAAATAAACTCATGACATCTCACCTAAGAGCACCAAAAAATTAAGTTGACGCGACTAGCTACCTATTCGGTTTTGGACCCGTCAGCTTTTTGTATTTTCGCATCTGATGTGTTACTACCTTTCGCGGTTTTTCAATTGATCCAAATTGTGGTCGCAAACTGGCCATGAAAGTGATGAAACCCAAGTTCTAGCGGTGCGAAAGTGTGAGTCAGTGCCTTGTTCTTATGAAAAATCCCAGTTCGCTGCCCGACGGTGGTGATGATATATTCACCAGAGTCGAGGAGGGCTTCCGGTGTTTCTACTTTGTTACTTGTTTGAGCCCGAATGATTCCAATTCTATTCGATATCGACAGAGCTGGGAAACTCTTCATCAGTGCCCAACACAGCCAGAAAGCTTGGAAAACCATGACATTTCTGGAGCACGAGTAAATTGAACTGCCTCAAGTCTCACGGTGGTCAAGTTGAGCGGAACCTTCTCTCCGGTAGATTCAGAATCGGAGTTACTTCAACACTGGTGATGAGAAGGATTATAAAGGATCCAGCTTCTTCAATCACCATTGAGAAGAAACTCAGTCTGGGTGCGCTGAGATGAACAACGCAGAGATACATCTGTGTTACAGGAATCGGATGACTAAATTCTGATTAGTGCTGACTGTCCTGGAGGATCCACTCAACGGATCATCAAAAGCTGATGTCTGTTCACATGCAGCTATCTTACTGATCTCAGTTCGACTGAGAAATCGTGAAGCACAGGGGGTGCACCTGGTGTACAAGTGAAAGATAACGAACCAGACCAGACAGTTACTGCAAAGTAGAGGGCAGCGAAAAACCAGAATTCGTCATTGAGGTCTCTTCTAATTGCACGGCAGTATCGAATAGTCTTGTTCTTACCTGTTGCTGCTGAATTCACGTCAACTGCTTTGAGTAGTCTTACTGAAATTTTGGGATTTCTTTTCTCCAAAACAGAAATATGACGAAAGCGCGTACGGTTCTATACTTTCGTGACAATGTATACACACAAAATGGTTCCAAAACGAATATTGTGAGTAACAGATTTGTGGCTCTCAACCAGACCAAAGCGTTCAGCTCACCTTTACAGATTTCTCCAGCTTGTACTCATGAACGTGGATTCATAGTATTTTGATAGTCTCGTGGGAAAGACTAGAATGGGACAAAACCATAGGGGAGTACGCTTCGAGCAAAGCTTATAACGCAGAGGATTTCACCTCACTCTCGATGCGCACAAACTGTGATGCACTGTTGTCATCCTGGTGTCTCATTACCAAGGCATGATCGTTCAAATTTGCAAAGGATTTAATGGCTTGACGACACAGGATTGCATGTTCCGCCTTCAGCTCATCCAACTTATCTTCGTGCCACTGATGAAGTAGGTCGAGAACCGGGCGGCTGAATGTGAAATTGACTGCGATATAGATAGCTTGTAAGGTGGAGAATATGGTAAACACGTGCCAAGCAGCGACCGACGCATAGAAGACAGAGGTGAACGCGGGAATCCATATGAACCAATGTGTGAAGGCCAACTTCAATGTGATCCAGAAACGTGCAGTCAGATAGGTAAGCTGTGGCAACAATACACAGCTGCTTGGTGTGGCATATCGTAACTTGGCTCCAATGATGATACACACGGATTGGGCCAACAACAGAACGAACAGTACAGGAAAGAAAGCGTAAAAATGCCCCAAATTTGGATTCAAGTTGCATGATATGTTTGCAAAGTCTCGACGAAATTCGCTGACTGTATCCATCCGATAGGCATACACATTCCCAATGACCGTAGCTGTGGGGATCCCCAAAACTACCAAGATCCACGCATTCCAGTAGATTATTCTGCCAGGCCAACGAAGCGTACATCGCCCGATTTCATAGTGAAACTCGTCCGCTATCGGCTTGACCGTGCCACAAGGGGTGTAGGTAGCCCCCAAGCAGAATTGCCGACAAACGCCCACAGATGACATGAAGTTGGTTGCTAAGTGGGCCAGAATGAAAAAATCTGCCATACTACCGAAAATCACATATAAGTAACCACCTCGTCTAACTGAGCAGCTCGCCAATGTGAGTAAATGTGCACAACAAAACCACAGTAGCCCAATCATTATACATGGTCCATAAAGTCGGCGTATCGTTCGGAAGAAGGATGTGAGCAGTAAATGGGAAAGAGCAGAGAGCAGGGCCAGTGTGAAACATATTTTTGTTATCGTATACGTTTCGGAATCAATGCCTTCACTGGTGGCTTGATGTTGTGTCGTATTGGGAAAAAACTTTGATGCGGAAACACTAGTGAAATTTTGAACACAATGAGACTCAGGGTTCGTTTCCATCGAGTTGAAGCAATTCGGGTGAACTAAGTTTGACCTGAAAACGAGGATGCATAAATAACTTCCCATGCAAATTCTACAGAACCCGCAACTACATATAGCCAACCAAATAACTTTTGTACTGGGAATAACAATGTGAACGACAGGAAAACTATGATTGGCCAACTGGTTTCCGTACCCGGTACCGATCGATTCTTTCGGACCAATTAGAAACGGGTGAGAGAATTTTGCCGTTTTTGCGTGTTCTGTGAAACCTTCGGGCAGTAATTTGTATGTAATGTCCGGTTATTGGGCTGTCATTGTAGTTATTTTGCGAAGGATGCCAATTAAACGACAGGAATGGGGCGTGAAGAATAGATAGTCTCTCGGCTGAGTGAGAAATCATGTTCTTACTCCACCGTCCCTGTACCATCAGTTTTTTTCAGCAGTTGACAGTGAGCAAACGTGACGCTATAGACAGTGTAAACATTGCTGAAGCTTGCGGGCGTAGAACATTAATTGAAAGCCAGAAGTCGAAAAACCGAACGCTTATATTTTGGGTCCCACTATGAGACACAAGGTTCGACCTTAACTCTTCATAAGGTGTGATGGTTCTCCTTGGTGTTGGCGGTTCAAGAAGAAGGTGGAAGGTGAATGTGAAAACCCATCAGGGAGACAAAGTTCCAAATCCTTGATGACTTGGTCCACGGAAGACGATTTTGCTCGGTCAGTGAAAATCCACTGTCCAGTAGGATATAAGCATGGCGTCAAAGTCGACTAATTTATCAAGCCAGCCAATAAAGTCGAAAAGAACGTGACGTGTGGGTAGCCCAAGGATTTTCGCAGCTCAGGGTAATGGAGCCGGCGACGCGTCACAGTTAACTTGAGCTCAGTGATGGTTTGAGAACGGATATGGTTGTATTAAACAACAGGACAGTAAAGTCAGTTGCTTGAAGTTAGAAGTTTTTGAATTCGCAACTGAGATTTGTCCTGAGAGGCCGCTAGTCAAAACCTGACCACGTGATGTGGTTCCCCTGAATAACGAACGAGTGGCGTCACTTCCTGTCCAACTGTCTGAGTTAATCGCATTACTGATGAGCAGTTTATGTCCGAAAGGCCACGGATTTGAAAGAGATTTCCTCGAGTTTCATCAAATCCGCACTGCTGACACTTCCAAATTGGATGAAACAGCTGTACCGCCTTCCTCGGCTCTTCAGAATAGACTGGCTTCACCACAGGATGGAATCGCTCTGGAAAGTTCCAGAATCTTCTCACATTATCAACATTACTTTTGAGCAACCAGGAAGCTTTACACTGCTAATCATCAATGCTCCCAGAGCACCAGGCCATGTGCTTGAGCGAAAATAAGGACGAATCCCGAAAAGCGGAACCACGTTTGAAAAATTCTCCAATACCTAGATGGCATTTCGAACAGGCTAAGTGTCGTACCTTACTGAACTTTATCCATTGCGACTAATAGTTGGCAGACATTAAAAACGTGGAATTCCGATCTCTATGTGCCCAACTAATGAGTCCACTGTCAGGTCAGTCATCACGTGTCTATGCATGATAACATATTCGACCAAATTTAATTCAACTGGATGTAGGAAAATTCAGAGAAGCTTGATTCCTCAAACAATGAAATCGACAGTTGATTAGGACTTTCGAAACCTTCCAAAATATGTTCGATCTTCTGCAAAATTCTCCCACGGCTACTGGCTCTTTAGATATGGCATTTCGGCGAAGTCATCGATCGATAAGTGACCATGTGTTCAGAAATGACAAACGCCAAGTGGGACTGCACAAACTGTCGTTTAGCGAACTACGTTATTTCGCAGTAGTTCCGTCCCTATCGTGTCTGCCCCGCTAACCGTTGGTGATTATTACCGACACACTGTTGTTCGAGATCGAGGAGAGAAAGCACTGTTGTCCGAGTTGTTATTCAGACTGTACGCTGCTATCTTCATGTTGATTCAGGATCGGTGTTAGACATAGATCCAAACAAGTGATCCACACCTTGGAAAACCATCCTTCAGACATGTGTAGCCACAAGAACTACGCTAAAAGTTGGCGCACAGTTGTTTGCATCAAATCCGGAGATACATCCAACTTTATGGCTTGTTGCTATAGTCATCCCGATATTGAACGTAATTCACACGTCAATTTAGGCCAAACCACGCACCGTTTTTTGAAAGGTACGCATCGGTTTTTGCTACTCTGGCAGAAGCTCACAAGGCTGTTCCTGTTTTCCCCCAGCAAAATGAGGTGAAGTAGTTGACTAAAAGTATTATACTACTCACAAGCTTGTTGAAAACTCTTCTCCCGGTTGAGGTAAATTAGTGTTACAAGAAACAGTAGAAGCCGAATGTAGTGCCATTGGTCAGCAGGACTGATCCTTTGAGTATATCAGTAGATTTGCGGTGAAGTTGAGGGCGTCAGGCACTATCCTATTCTGTTTGCCCTTAAGCTGAGAAGACCACTTTGCGACCGATGCACTAACACGGTTCCGCGTTGGATGATTGCATAACCGAACTAACCAAGAATGGATTTTATATCAAGGTTGATTGGTCTATGATATTCTGGTGGTTTTAACTGGCCATCAGGAAAGGTGAACTGATGGCGAGCTGTCAGAGAGTTTTCAGCAACCTTATGAGTAGTGTATTAGGTTCATACAGTGCGTCGCGATAGCTCGAATAACGTATCGACTGGTAAGTCCCCATAATAAACAAGAGATTCGGCCAAGTTCCAGGTAAGTCTGCTGTCAAAACCAAATTGATAGGCAAACAGGTGTATTTAGTTATATTTGTTAATTAAACCATCCCAGACAGGCACTCTTCCAGGTCTTGTTGCATGTGAATTGTATTCATTCATGAGTTTTGGTTCAGCATTCCTGATCACAAACACATTGTTTATGACCCCACTTCGTTCCAATTTCTCAGCACGGACTTTCTGAAAGCAGCTCGTTCAGCCCCCCAGCAGGCTTGTCGAATTAAGGTGTTTATCACATAAAACACATATGTACTGTCGAACCATAGAAGAGCCTGATTAAAATTTAAAACAACTGTATGAGAGATGTTGCCCACCGAGTAATCTGTGTTTTATTCACGTGACAACTGCTCATGGCAGGCGATCTGAACGTCAGCCCAGAAAAATGTCAGCAGTTTTAGTACTGCCACTTGTGATCGATCAAAAATCAATAGAGGGTGAGCACGCTGACTGTGCAACAAATCGAAAAATCTGAAAACCTTCTTCGAAAATCCTAATCAGCGCTGGTAAATCAATTTCCCGGATTTTCCGGCAGTTTCCCACACTTTTCTGACACTCAGATATTTTCCATGACGACTGGAATTGGTGGAATATTGTAGTACAAAGTTAAACAGGCTCCGAATATCCAAGCGAAATATCAGTTGTTCCTCGTGTCTGTTTCTTATCTGAACTGTCTCTGATTTGCCTCGAAATATGTCATGCTCATGAACAAATTAGCGGTTGTCCAAGGTCACGATCAATGTGAGTGATATCGGCTGCCGGCTCATGCCATTGTGGGTTTTTGCGGGATTTGTAGAGTTCACATCACTATCGTTTGAACAGCGTATTCGCTCTAGAGCCTCTTCACAAAAGGGGGTTGACTAGACTCGAGTTGCGCTAACCAGCGGTACGTATGCCTGAACGTACTGGGGACTTAACTTCAAGCAAGAATGATGTGAACATGAATTTTAGAAATACGGCAGCCGCCTACAACTGATGCAACACTGTTCGGAAGGTCTCGAACGTCGGTGGGGACACCCTACTGCGAAGTTCTGACAGACAGGCTAATCGACCTTGGAAGTGACTGAAATTTTCTCTCGATTACATCGCTCGCCTGTAAACTAAATTCTTCAGTCTCCGGATGGTTAATTTGAGTGCTGACAGAAAATATGATTGGATTATTATGGCTGACATGAAATTACTGTCGTGGCACGACCTCGACTGAAATAGCCTTTATAGTGCTCGGCTTAAAGTACTTAGTTGCTTGCTGAGTCCGTTACGTAAAGCAGTGAGTGGGTGTGTGGCCGAGCAAGAGGCAATAATGCATTCACCATGTTCTTTCTCATACGCACTGATTTTGTCCTAATGATAGACTCAGCTGAATCCACATGAATCTCTTGTGTACGGTGGTCCCTTTCAAACGAATGTGCTGCAGTAAACCACCCCATGTTTCGGTTGGTGCGATTTCCCAGATATCGCAGTATATTTTCATAAAGGAAACTATTTCAAACGGTTTCTGAAAACTTGTCGACAGCCTACGACCAGTTTGCGATTTCCAGATATCGCAGTATATTTTCATAAAGGAAACTATTTCAAACGGTTTCTGAAAACTTGTCGACAGCCTACGACCAGTTTCGCCCTTTGTGGGGTTGGTTCATAAGGTATGTGCAATCCCCGAGTGTTATATCTGCTGATTCGTCAATATGTGGTATATGCTGCAGACCCGCTCCAGTGCCTAGTTGCCGGAAAAAGATTCACAGAAAGGAACACAACAGCTATATTCCGAACAGGCGAGTGCGAGTGCGTGAGTGCGTGCGAGAGCGAGATCAAAAGTTACAACGGCCCCAGTGGACTTTCTGACATTGATCCAGGCTGTCTGATAGGCGTTAGTGAACATCCGTCAACATCGATCGTGATCTATGAAATGCCTGAACGCTGATCACATGCGGTCGTGCTTCTGTGGCGTGCATGAACACCCATCAGCTTTTGCTGAATTGATTGAATGATTGACTGGCCTGGATGCTTGCCGGCTTTCCTGTTGAGATTTAGATGGCGCAGTAGGTTTCGGGGGTTCTGAGGTTACATTCAGGAATCTTACCTTCCGGATACCGAGTTTCCGTCAATCCTACGTTTTTCGTGAACCCAAAGTGTACGGATTTCGACACGGATTTGGTGTGAACACGAGACTCAGCTGAATCCAGCTGAATCTCTCATTTTTAGATGGTCTTGTTCAACTGAATGTTGTGCACAGAGGCTACCTCGTGTTTCACTTGGCCGACGGTTTTCAAGATATGGCAGTACAGCGTCTAGACGGGACATATTAGTCATTAAGTTACATTCAGTTCAAATCACCTGTGCACTTTGGAATACGGCAAAAGTGAGTGAAACCTAAGTAGGACGTCACTGATTAAGTCACCAGTTCATTCGGCAGTGGTGAGCATTCCACTTGTACCTGATCCAGGGTACCACGAAACCCTGCGCTTCCGGGCCATCGAATTACTCCTCGGACTGTACTGCGTCTCAGCACTTTTCGGTTTTCTGTGGGTTCTGTGAAATGTTAACAAAGTCTACAGTTTTCCTGAAGCAGTTTTTCAAAGGCGTCTCATCTCTGACCGGAGATATGGTTAAAAAAGCAAAATAGCCAGTCCACTGTAAATGAGAATGGGTTTCAAGACACCGTTGAAACCGAAAGTATCCATCGATATGGCTATACCTCTGCAATCTCCGAACTACTTATCCAGTTGGCAGCACAGTGGACACACATGCTTGTCCTTTTGGAATAAAGAAATATAGAGACAAAAAAGCGGACAAACGAATAAGTAAATAACTAAATAGAGCACATGAGGGTGGATATGATCTAAATTGGCTTTACTGGTCGGCAGATGCCTGCGCATAGTGAAGGGCGTTAGATGGTTCTCTTGAAGCCGAGTGTGGTGCTGTACGCATGATCCTGTCGCCCGTGTAGACCCGGAGGAATAACATCTCTGAACAAACGTGTTGCAAGTCATGAACCACCCTGAACATGACGGCACGACAATGATCTTCGATCTCACTTAAATGCTTGACTTTGAGACACCGACGTCACACGCCTAGCACCACACTTTTCCCATTACATCGCCATACAGAAGCTCCAGGAAACCACTCACCTGTCTACCATTGAGGTGGCAATAGATGACCTTGAACTATTTTATCAAGCACGTGACGGATGGTGCTATCCTTAGAGCTGGCATAACGTAACTCTGGGATAAACTGCCTCAGTTGAACTGGAATCGTGTGCGCCGTTAGGCTGGAGAAAGATTCAAAGGCCATGTGCTTTTGCTACTGATCAGAGTTTTGTAAGGCTCACTGGAGTCTGTCGACGACGTTCCACCGAATCCTGTCACCTTTAAATTCTACACATATAGACCTTCAACATCAGGTTACTGTTCAATTGTGAATAGATACGTCGACCGTCGAATGCACATAAGACTTTTTACCACCGAATTAATTCAGTACGAACAGTAATCGTTATCAACAACTAACAAGAATTTATGCCGTGTTAAATGCAACAAACTTGATCACATCATCGTTTTTTGCTCAAAAGTTATTTTGGTTACTACTTTGGGGGCAAATTTTTCTGCACTCGTAGTGATAATAGCGATATCGAATATGGAAGTGAGGAAATCGATTATGCAGCGTCCTCTCCGCTGATTGGTCAGATACGGTCTTACGGTGATTGATTGCTGAACTTTTGCTCTTAGACTGATTTCACTGTTGCTTGTCAACCGTCAACGTATTCACCTAATTCACCATTCTTTTCCTCCTCTTGAGTACCACGAACTACTGGCCTAACCCCGGTTTGAACAGCTAAGAGTGAGCAGTACCCTACTTGTCAATACCGAATGTTGCGGGACAATAAGTGGAGGTTAGTAATCCAAGTGACAGGGGAATCTGGAGAACCCTGGCAATGTGCTATAAATAATTACCCCAGACCACAGAGTGCCACCATTCCCAAGTGAGGAAATTATGCAGCGTCCTCTCCGCTGATTGGTCAGATACGGTCTTACGGTGATTGATTGCTGAACTTTTGCTCTTAGACTGATTTCACTGTTGCTTGTCAACCGTCAACGTATTCACCTAATTCACCATTCTTTTCCTCCTCTTGAGTACCACGAACTACTGGCCTAACCCCGGTTTGAACAGCTAAGAGTGAGCAGTACCCTACTTGTCAATACCGAATGTTGCGGGACAATAAGTGGAGGTTAGTAATCCAAGTGACAGGGGAATCTGGAGAACCCTGGCAATGTGCTATAAATAATTACCCCAGACCACAGAGTGCCACCATTCCCGAATGAGTACATAGCGGCAGAACAATTAGCCTGTTAAGTTAACAAATTTTTGCAGTCGTGCTTAGATGTACCGCTGTTTGACCATGGGTTTTAGAATGACCTAATTGTTTGCTTGCTTGTCAGTTTGGCAAAACTCATCTCAGTTTAGTCAACATGAAGACCGCTCGTCCGGGTTGATCAAGCAGTTGTGAGCCATCTTCAACAGACGAAAACTGAGAAATCGGCCACAGTTTTCTGCAAACATCATCGCACTTTGTACGGATAATCAATTTCAGTGTTCACTAAACAGGGATTTTTCAAACGTGAACCTAATAAATCCGTTCACTGGGTGACCTTGTTTGGGTACCAACAACTCGAAGCCATGTAATTGCTGTGGGAGTCAAATAAAATGCAAGATCTTTTGCTCCATCTATGCTAGCTAACCCTTACCCAAATTTAGAGCTTCTGAGATTCCTGAAAATTTCGACACATTCTGGGACACTATGGGTTGGGTGCGTGCACCACATACTAATGGAGTGAATGCGTTCCATCAGAAACTGTTCAGAACTCAAACTTGCATGCGATGGAATGAAAGTCTATCTGTGGTGCATCCAGAGCTCCACCGTCGGCTATAAGGATACTGCAGAATACCACCAGAAATACACTACTGACCAATTAACAGTAGGCAAAACTAAATGTCTGCAGCCGTAACGAAACATGAACAACGCCAACATTCCAGACGGAAGTCTTAGGCAAAACAAATGTCTACACACGGAATATCTCTACCTAGGCCTTCCTCAAAGTCATCTGTTGGTTGTCCCGTGAAGCGGGTTTGAATGCTATCAGGGGACAAACACCTTTATACCGGTGCGAGTGAGCATGTATGTCAGCGTTCACACTAAACTCGTTGGCCTCGATTTTCCGTCATGTTAAATGTACTCGGTATGCTTTTGTTGAATCTATCTTGGCGTCCTGATAATTCTTCCAACTGTTTGCTTACTCCACCTGCGGACTTTTGATCTCTACTTGTTTCGCTCATCTGTAACAAGCATTCACCCTGCCTGAGAGGGCAAACCATCAGACACTTGTGTACTGTCATGGGTGTATTCGTTCGTTCTCCTTCTCAACTCACCCTGCCCTGACATGTGTAGTCATGAGTTCCATGTGGTCGTATCGCCAATCAAAATCACGAGACACTCCTTTGGAAGGAATGACCCCAACCCACACCACCGAGCCACCATTCCGCTAGCGGTCGTTTGGTGACACGTCGCTGCGCCGGTCACTGACAGGCTTGTGCACTTGTTGACGCTACGGACGTGAACAGATGAGGTCTGTTGTATAACTTTGCTTCCCATTTTGTAAACCGTACCGTAGACTTTCAAATCCAATGGTTTCTTTTGATGTTCGGGACTGTCAAACCTATGTGCCACCCAACAGATAGTAACATTCGTTTTGATTTCTAGAAAGGAGCAAGCCAGGCAGAGTACGAAGTCACGGCCACTGGATGAAAAGAAGCCGTTTCCAAGTGGGACAGCTATGAAGGAGAGGACTGTATGCGACGAGTATGTCTTCTGAGAGGAGTAAAAATCACTAGATGCTCGTTCACCCTGGGTGCATATCACGGATTGAGGGATGGTTGGCGAGGATCCACCATTCTAATCAGTCTCCTTGCTTGCGTGTGATGGGTGGAGCAGATAGATTATCGAAATTCAGGGAAGGGATATTAGTTTTTTTCTATGCTAATCATGTACAGCAGGATTACCAGTCTTGTGGCTCCGACGTGAATGTCAAGCACCCGTTGAATTTTAACCGCGCGCCCGCCACGTGATCTACGCGTCATTTGGTTTTCAGTTCTACTTGAGTGGGTGGGAACATTGGGTAGGTGTATTGTGTCCCACTTGGTCTATGTAAACTAGGGTTATCAATTACGGCTGATTGAAGCCAACAAGACCCCACAATTTTAAGTTTGTGCCGTTTTATCCTCGCAGCATTGCATTCATTCTGTGAATGACGATAAACCCCATTTGAACAATTTGATTTTTTGAGTTGCGAGCGTGATTCGTGATTGCTGGGTACTATCGGGTTAATTTCTAAGGTTCTTGGTCGACGAAATGTTGAAGACTATCCGTGTCCCGTAGAGACAACGCCACACCAAGCGGTAGGTCTTCTTGCCTGTCGCCCTCTTGTGAGCAACCTGACCTGTAAACCCTTTGTGTGTAGGTTGACCGGATTTGTTCATATGCGTCACCGAGTGAATAGTAGTCGAATTTACCTCAAGCAGGTGTTGTCGGGTTGTCAGCACATAGTTCGCACGAAATAGGCTATCCTTGTTTTCGTTCAGTTAGGCCGATTTACAGTTCAAAACTATGCACTAGTTTTTGCACATGCAGTTTATTCTAATGTGACCTTGGAGGGCAGTTTAGCGATTACTCGCTAACCGACGATTAAACTATTTACTGGCCTCCTGAGACATACAGTCTGATAAAATCAAGTGATACCCACGTGGTCGGTGATGTAGCAAACACCCACTTTGCTAATCCACCTCAATCTCAGCTGGGTTGTTCCTACCAAACGCGAAGGTTTTACGAAAAATGAAAGAGACGTGAAAACATCTTCCTGGTTTTCGATGATACAACGTATGACAAGTGACTCGCTGGTCTTGGACATTTCAAAACGACTGTGGACCCTCAAATTTCCTTTTCACACTTCACTACTGAATAAAACTATTTCCGAAACATTTTCATAAGGGAAGCTACTCACAAGGTTGCTGAAAACTCTTCGACAGCCCACGACCGGTTTCGTCTGTCTTGGGGCTCATCAGGTGGGCGCGGTCTTCGAGTTTCCGTCNAATCACGAGACACTCCTTTGGAAGGAATGACCCCAACCCACACCACCGAGCCACCATTCCGCTAGCGGTCGTTTGGTGACACGTCTCTGCGCCGGTCACTGACAGGCTTGTGCACTTGTTGACGCTACGGATGTGAACAGATGAGGTCTGTTGTATAACTTTGCTTACCATTTTGTAAAATGTACCATAGACTGTCAAATGCAATAGTTTCTTTCGATGTTCGGGACTGCCGAACCAACGTGCCACCCAACAGATAGTAACATTCGTTTTGATTTCTAGAAAGGTGCAAGCCAAGCAGAGCACGAACTCATGGCCACTGGGTGAAAAGAAGCCGTCTCCAAGAGGGAGGTTATAAAGGTGTTAGTGAGGACTATATGCGGTGAGCATGTCTGGTGAAAGGAGTAAAGGTCACTAAGTGCTCGTTCACCCTGGGTGCATATCACGGATTGAGGGATGGTTGGCGCAGATCGACCATTCTAATCAGTCTCCTTGCTTGAGTGTGATGGGTGAAGCATATAGATTATCGAAATTTAGGGAAGGGATATTAGTTTTTTCTATCCTCATCATGTACAGCAGGATTACCAGTCTTATGGTTCCGATATGAACATCAAGCACTCGTTGACTTTTAATCGTGCGCCTGCCACGTGATCTACGCGTCATTTTGTTTTCAGTTCTCCTTGAGTGGATGGGAACAGTGGGTAGGTAAGTTGTGTCCCACGTGGTCTATGTGAACTAGCTTTACTAAGTGCGGTTCATAGGAGGCGACAAGATCCCACAATTTGAAGTTTGTACCGTTTTCTCCTCACAGAATAGTATTTATTCTGTGAATGACGATAAACCCCATTTGAACAAATTGATTTTTGGAGTTTTGCGCGTCATTCGTGATTGCTGGCCACCATTGGGTCAGTTTTTGAGGTTGCTGGTCAACGAAATGTTGACACTATACGCTGTACCGCAGAGACAACGCGTCACCAAGCGGTAGGTCTACTTGCCTGTCGCCCCCTTGTGAGCAATCTGACCTGTAAACCCTTTGTGTAGGTTGATCGAATTTGTTCATATGCGTCACCGAGTGAATAGTAATCGAATTTACCTCAAGCAGGTGTTGTCGGGTTGTCATCACAGAGTCCACACATGTGGTCCACGAGATAGGCTATCCTTGTTCTCGTACACTTAGGTCACCCTGTAGTTCAAAACTATGCATTAGGTTTTACGCATGTAGTTTATCCTACCTTGAACTTGGAGGGCTGTGTAACGACTATTCGCTAACCAGCGCTTAAACTATTTGCTGCCCCCCTAAGTCATGCAACCTGATAAAATCAAGGGATACGCACCTGGTCGGTGATGTAGCAAAAACCCACATTGCTAATCAGAGAAATCCGCCTCAATCTCAGCTGGTTTGTTCACATACTACGCCAAGCTTTTACAAAAAATGAAAAAGAATGTGAAAATATCTTCCCGGTTCTCGATGATACAACGTATGACAAGTGACTAGCTAATCGTGGACGATTCAAAACGATTGTGCACCCTCAAATTTCCCATTCACACTTCACTACTGAATAAAACTATTTCCGAAATTTTCATAAGGGAAACTACTCACAAGGTTGCTGAAAATTCGTCGACAGCCCACGACCGGTTTCGCCCTTCTTGGGGGTCATCAGGTAGGCGCAGTCCCCGAGTTTCCATCAACCCTATGTTCCACTTGAACCCAAATTGGACTGTTTTCGAGAAATACACTCATTTGAAAATCAATATGGTTTTCACGAGATGATATTCTATAACCGAAACTGTTTAGCTCCGCAAGCTAAGGCGGATTTTCCGGCATGTGAGCGTGAATAGAGCTAAGCAGACTTACAATCAGTCTTCCCGTTAGTATGTCTGAAAACTGCAATCTCTAACGTGGGGGATAGGCAAAGTTAAATGAAAGTTAGTGCGTACGTCAATCTCACACAAATCAATAACTAACCTCCAAAGTTCATCATCATCATCATCATCGTCGTTTAGTTGTAGCACCCTATCGGTGCCTAACTGCCATGCCACCAAAAGGAAGCACGAGGGCTGGGATACTGTCAGTTTGCCCAAGCCTATACAGGGGACGTCGAGAGGCAGAGGTCGGGTTCAAACCACAGACCTGGGCAGCGAAACCGCTCTCTAACCACTTGAGCCACCTCGCCCCACCCTCAAAGTTCACATTAAATCGCTTGCGGCGATACGCTTTGTGCTGATTCAAACAAAACGAATTCAGAAGCTCTAGGTTATCACAAATCATGGATGCAATCGTATCAGCCCGAAAAACGTTACAAACGCGTGTTCATCTCTCACTAATCCATATGACCCCGTTGTGTTTTGCACCGATTTCAACCAAGCAGTCCGAATCGCAGAACTACCGTTATTCGAATGACAGGTATGATTGTTAGAACATAGCCCAAACCAAAATGGATAAAGAAACGCAAGACGGCCGTGTTCACTGCGAACCAGACAACGAGCTTCGATGAAGAAATCCACACGTCAGATCAAGTAGTGGAAGACTTGGGTTCATTCGTACCCAGCTGCTCCAACAACGATGCCGTCTCTTCCGAGTGAATCTTGCACTTGGTGAAGTACTTTGTCTGGATGTTGACAAAAGCCTTCAGAGCTGCGAGATGTGTTTGCTGAAAAAATCGAATTGAGAGTATAGTTTTGTAGTTTAGCATCGAGAATTGGATTTCACATTGCTCAAGCCTAGATTAGATGTGAAAACGAGGTTGGTCGTGAAGTAGTCGTGACCACCTTGCCCTGTGTGTCAAACGTCTGCGGTTCAGTCACAGCATGACCAAGAATACATACCAGGAAAAACAAAACTCGAGTTCAAAGCTTCATAACCAACCAGAAAAATTGGACTGGAGTGGAAGGAGGACCGTTCGAACGAGAAGTGAGTGGATATGTGTGTGAGAGTTCCAGGTGTTTTGGACATTTGAGAACGCGCTCAAAGAAACGGACCAGCCAATAAGTTTCGTTCTTGTTGTGTAGTCACGTTAAAGTACATCTTGGTACAGCATGAACTGAGTTTTGGTGGCCGAAAAGTTGTTGCCAGAAGTTTGTTGTAGAATAGACCTGACCCTGAAAGACAGTCGTGACCAGACATGTGTGAAAAAACCTATTTGTCTTGCTGACGACCTTTGGGACACCATAATCACAGTTGAACTAGCGAGCCAACTGAACGAATCTGCCACCTCACGCTCTAGTTCCAGTGGCAATCAAGATAGCAGGGGAATTTTCTCTTGATGAGAAAAATATATGTATGCGAATTCGCCAATCTGTTGTCTGCTGACCTGCTGCAGTGCCTAATGCCAGAAAAAATCACAGAAAGGAACACAACGGCTGTGATCCGAACAAGCGAGTGGAAGGTGAGTGTGCGAAGCGTGAGTGAGAAGTGTGAGTGCGAAGCGTGAGTGAGAAGCGTGAGTGAGAAGCGTGAGTGAGAAGCGTGAGTGCGAAGCGTGAGTGAGAAGCGTGAGTGCGAAGCGTGAGTGAGAAGCGTGAGTGCGAAGCGTGAGTGAGAAGCGTGAGTGCGAAGCGTGAGTGAGAAGCGTGAGTGCGAAGCGTGAGTGAGAAGCGTGAGTGAGAAGCGTGAGTGCGAGCGAGTGCGAAAATACAACGTTCCCAAGATAGTTATTGGAAAGTCACGCTGACGCACGCGGTCTGACTTTGGTACGGGGCTGTGACGCGCTGCGTATTGCGGGGGCGTTGTCTGACCTTAATCAACCCTGACTCGCACTGTCTGGGTTTGATACAAGACTGTGATGCTTTGCCTGTTGAGGGCGCGTTGTCTGTCTGGTCGACATCTAGCAGGGCCGAGAGTCTCAGTAGGTTTCGGGCATTCGGTGGTTGCTTTCAGGACTATGACCTTCCTTATAGGACACTATTTAAATGGCCAATGAAAACTACCAGATGGAGTTTGGTTGGTTTCGCCTTTGCCGATGATAGCTAATCACACAGTTGATCCGCTGCTCATGCCCGAACGGTTAAGTGTTCACTTGCTAACCAAAAAACTGTGGGTTCGAAACTCCTTACAGAACTTTCATGAGATGCGCAATGCTGGTGATTCCTAGTAGGGTTGAAACATCTGTACGATGCTTCTATCCAGCATTCAGTGGCCTCACTGTTTGGATGGAATTCTCATTGATGATTATCAGGTTAGCTCAGTCTCGCGATTCCAGTCAACCGAACAGCAGATTGGATCTGTGTGAAGATATTTTTAGCGAATATACACTCATTTGCGGGAGACTCACCTGGAACCCGGCTGAATCTCTCGCTTATGTTGTTTCTAAGGAACAGAACGTGCTGCACCAGGCTGCCTCATGTTTCAGTTGCTACGATATTCGAGATATCGTGATTCAAATATGTAGACATCATAAACGAGAGATTCAGCTTGGTTCCAGGTGAGCATCTCGCAAAAATCAAATTAGTTTGCGAATGAGTGTATTTCGCCAATCTCGTACAATTTGGGGTTGGGTAGAGTATAAGGTTGGCGAAAGCTGAGGGACTGCAGCCACCTGATGAGCCCCAAGAGGGGTAAGGCCGGTTGTGGACTGTCGAAGACTTCTCAGAAACCTTATGAGTAGTATATTTCGTCTATTTGTTTTTAGCTTTTTTTTGCAGCATAACCAGCTGGAAATATTGTAAACAGTTTATCTCTGTGCATCTAAGTCACTGCTAACCGATTTTATTTGCAAAATAGTGTTTGTCTGCGCACAATCTCATGCTGATATTTGTTCAGACGAAACGCCTGAGGAAAATTCCGCAACTAGGCCCGTGTAACGAGCGCTAGAAAATCGAAAATGGTCGTTAGTCAATCTGTAAGTAGTGACATGGAAAAACTTTGACCAGTGTTTGGAAACCGAGCTCCAATCCAGCATAAACAGTTCTGTGTTTGTAACGAAAAGTACTTCCAAACGGCTTTTTGTCTGTCTGGAACAAGGTCTACCTAATTAACCCTGTTTGGTCTAACTTTTTCAATTTTTCTGTCCAAACCGTTTGTCGTTTTCAAATCGTTTTTATTGTTCGAACATCCCAGGTTCTTTTTATCGTTCTGATCTGGGACTAACTGTACTTGAACACAAACCTGTGGTAAGCTCCACCGGACAATGAGCATGTGAGAATCACGTGACTCAATCCATTTCACTGTTAGAGCCGTGCTGCAACGGGCTGCGTCATTAGTTAGGACATCGTTTTTTGCACTGAAAAGTCTCAAAGAAAACACTTTCCTGGAGATAAATTCGAATGTGCTTTCTGTGGAACGAATGACTTCATTGCCTTCCTCGATGTCATTTTACGGTGTTTATTTTGTGCCAGTAATAAATAGTGTAGTCCAAAGTGGACTACACGGGTTGCGAGATGGTTCATCCGCGTATCGGTGATTTACTCGACTCACCTGTACGCCTTTGAGCTCTGAAAGCTTAAATCGCAAAAATTCCAGTTGCTGCTCGTAAGTCAATCGTAATTTTTCCATTTTTTCGATTGCCTGAAATTTCAAAAAAGCACAAGTTTCTAATTTAAAGGCTCAGTGACAAATCTCTTCAAAAGAATGTCTCGAGCCTTAAAACCGTGCTGCGATTGGATATTTTGAAAAAAAAGTTGGATTGCGGCAGAAGGCTTCAACCTGACGTATATATATATATATATATATATATATATA
>NW_008752116.1:143025-155167 GCF_000715545.1 Opisthorchis viverrini
CTTGTCCAATAGTTTTGACCGTTTAGTTTGTTGGTGCTTGATAATGTACGACTTCGCGGCGAAGGGCTTTCATTCTTACACTAGTATGATGAAATCGGTCTTGTGCCGATTCCCGAAGAAAGCGAAAGAATGGATATCCTTCCCAAAACTATACAAGGGGAACCAGCTTCTTCCAACAATTTGGTGGTTATCACAAATAATATTTACTGTTTATCACCGCCGTGTTCTAAAACTTAACATCCAACAACGCGATCATGGAATCCAAGCGTCGATGTTTCTTTACCACGAATATGCTGTCTCCTTCCACCTGGTTTACTGGGTTCGGTCACTGAACCTCGGGGTGCTTGTTCGTCTATTTCCTTATCATTTTGTTGACAACTACTCTATGTTGTTGTTGTATCTGCTATATTAACGAAAAAATAGCTCCACACGCATCAGGAGGTCAAAACTGCCAATTTTGACCTCGAAGGCTGACCTTTGGTGAGGCTAATTAGGGTCAGTGACATCAAACCAACTGAGGGTCTTCGATTAGTCACGACCCACGCAGTTTGAAGCAGTCCAATGCACCTGCCTCTGTGAACTGACAGCTGCAATGACAGTGACCGCGATGTAGGTTCTTCTGAGGAAGTCAACACGCCCTGCTAGGCTAAGATTCTCCTAGCCACGAACACAAACTATTTCAGGCTACTGAGCTAAAATGAGTAGGTTGTGCTTGAACAATTTTCTGTCGAACTCTCGTTGGAATAACCATCACTTGCGCATGTGGTCACAGAACAGATATAGCCTTTGATGTGTTAAACTTTCCACCCATCGTGGATCACCTCGTTCGTTTCTGCCGGACCCTCCAGTTGTCTGCCAGCATGCGATACTCATAACTGTCAAAATGAGGTATTTGAGGGTGTAAAGTACAAGGGAAAGACAGTATTCAGACAATGACATCGACTCTAAGTTTCAGAGTGCGGAATGTTGGTTCAGCATAGCAAATATTCGAATACCGTTACCTGCAGCACACTGATAGCACATCCTCAGGCCATAAACAAGTACTGCTAGAGACACCTTTACTATCGGCGCAAACGTGTTTGCTCGGAATGGGTAGTGGCGAAAGAGCAAAAAGTACTTTGAATAATCGTAAAATGAGAAAATAATTTTAGGGAGGTCTACTTTATCCTCAAAATGAGTAGTGTCTACACTATTCCACACACCTAATGGCTTCCTCTCCCGTGGGATCTTCCGGCCGGGGATGACTTTCGCAGGCCAGTGGTCACTCGTCATCTTTATCATGATGGGCAGCATAAATCGGTATCCCACAGTGAAGTGTCACCATCGTACAATAATAGTTTATTTGAAAGCCTTATTGTGAAGAAAACAGTGGATGCGGATGCGAGTGAACTAACTTCTAGCCTAACAAAATCATTCCGATTTGTCCACACCCCAAAGCACTCATTAGAGCGATCTGGATAGAAACTGACAATAAGGATGCCATTGATATTAATTGGCAGCCGTGTCTTACGGCGTCTCCCACCAGGCGCGGTGGGGGTCACGGGAACTTCATTCTGGAAGTTGAGCCGCACACGCAGAACCCAGATTTCTCTTAATTTATTCCAAAACCCTCTGCCAGGCCAAAGTTTGAGCACCTTTTCTTGTCCTACTCTCGATTGGGGTGGCTTACAACAATCTCCTTGGCAAACAGCAAGCTGACAGGCGTGATACATTACCAAACTACCGCGGCTTCTAACACCAGATACATTCTTCAACGGAAGTCCCCGTTGCACAAACAAAACCTCCCTTTCTAAATGCCTCTTTAGAGATTCGCCGACATTAACCCACACTAGCTATGGTCCTGGAACAACGGTCGTGGGAGACGCGAAGATATCTCAGTTGAATTGCTCGAACATACCAAGTCTCACAGTCACACAACAAAAGGGCCCACACGTTGACCTGATAAACACGTCCCTTGAGATTCAGGGATCTACCACTTTGCCATAAAACGGAGGGGTCATTTGTGAAGGGGGATGATTTAGCGCCAGTACCAACTGTCGTTTGGCGTGAAAAGTGATAGGAAATTAGTTGAGTATAATTTCGATGCCTCTCCGGTAAGCCAGTCTTTCCGAATTCTGAATAGTCGTCAGTGTACAACTCTGAGGTCTCTTGACGCTAGTTGCAATCAGTCACAGCTCTGGATAACCGCGTATGGCTTCCTCAAGATCAAATACTGAAGACGTGCTCAGATTCAGCAGGATATTGGCAACTAAACACAGTCATTTGCACCTTCTAGGTCTTATCCCAAGTGTTTTGGAATGCCGTTTGTTTAACTTTTCACTGGCTAAGGTTTGCCGTTCGTTCAACCAACTGGACAGAATAAAAAAGACCAATCACTTTGTACAAACTCGATGAGTCTCACGAGCAACGAACAGTCTTGTGTTGTCCAGCTTTCTCGTATGATACCATCATCATTCTTCAAACACATAAGTTCCGATGTCAGAATCACTACAATTTAGCTGTGGAAAAGACAAACCTCGCGGTCGGGGTTTTCCAAGCGTTTGATTTTGTTCCGAGCCTTGTCGTAATCCAGGCGTGCTTCGGTTAGCTTCTTCAGTTCTTTCTATGCGAGAGAAAGTGGGAAAGAACAAGCACCGATTCTCATTAATGATATTGGAAAGTCTTTCGTAAATAAAACTGAAACGAGGAATAGGTTCACGCACACCGAAAAGCCGTTTACACGCAATGCGAGAGCTAACTCGGGGTTCAGCTGCGTCCATTTTCAAACTAGTTTTGTGTTTAGTGAGCCCAAACTAATTGAATTTCAAGCCAGTTTGAGTACCCACCTCACACTAAAACATCACGCAGGTAAAACACAGGTATAAATCGATGACCAAGTAATTTAGTATACTGATGGTTTATTCAGGGACCATTTCTGTTTGATGAACTCCAAACCGCGTGGGTGACAGTCTGTTTGGCCTACCACGAATCTCCGTCGATTGGTGAGTTCCTTATGTACTGGACCATTCATCCTGGAGGTTTTGAAAACCACGGGTTTTCTTTCTCCACAGAGTAACTGAGTCCACACATATCTCTCTGCTCGATCCCGTTTGTCCTGACTTTAAATTCGGTTTCCGTCGGGTTGTTCCACTCCCCGTAGAGTCCTTGAGGTTCCGTTGTTCCTTTGCAATACAGTCGCATTTAAAGTTCTCTGTCAACTGTTCTGTACAAGCCGTGATTTAAACAACGAGCAGGCAGGTCAATTTAACGTCGCGTACTCATCCAGTTGTGCTACTGACCGCGGTCACAGCCAGTTCCCAAGTTGAGAATCACATCAAAGAAGTACAAATAGCTGGTAACCAAAACCCTGAACAAAACATCATGTTTTTATTTTGTAACTGCCCGCGTCAAATGTGTTTCACGTTTGGTTGCAACTGTGAAAGGTACGGATGGTTGATCCCGGGCTGCTTCAACGTCAGTGTAATGAACGGCTAATAGCCAAGTTCCGGAATCTCGTTAACTCCGGAAGTTGGTACTCCCTTTGGCCGGGAGTTTTTCTCTGTGATATTTAACGCGGTCGGTGCAATCGATGTTTACCGCTCTTGTAGTCAGACATCGGGATTTTGAAGTTTGCTGGTAAGCCGTGTGCGGAAAAATGAGTGTACTGTAAGTTGAATGTAAAATTCGTTTGGACTGGGTGGATTTTACGGTAATAAATTGCTTTTTTGTTTTTTTTAAGGTGATTTTATTTGTGACGAAGTCTTAGTAACAACCATCAAGGTTGAAATGTTAGTTTTTCAATCTGAAAAAGGTCAAACTTCCATCGTCAAACTCAATCTGAGGTACAAGACCTGAATGGTTGGATATAAACTCAAAAAACGTCAAAATCCAGTTGGGTATTACCAAAAGCTCCTATTTTTTGCGATAAAGCTTCAAGTTAAGTGACGGTTTGTCACCCTGTAGATACGAAAACCCGTGCTATAATTACTTTGTGATAAAAATGATTTGGAGCATTCTGTACCTTCGGTAAAAAAATTCATAAAAGAAACTACTCATAAGGTTTCTGAAAACTCTTCGGCAGCCCACGACCGGTTTCCCCCTCATTGGGGCCCAACAGTTAGGCGAAGTCCCCGAGTTTCCATCAACCCAATAGTTCTACTCGAGATGTACACTCATTTGCAAATCTACAACTGAATGTGCTGCACACAGGCCGCCTCGTGATTCAGTTGGCACGATATTCGAGATATCCCAGTGTATTTTCATAAGGAAAACAACTAACAAAGTTGCTGGAAACTCTTCGGCAGCCCACGACCGGTTTCGTCCTGCTTGGGGCTCATCTTTCGGAACGTCATCGTTATTTCAAAAAAAAAACGTGAACATTTAAGTGTGTGGGGGTCGATTTCCAGAAGAATTTACATGGTTTGTCGTACACATGTGGTTCACAAGTCCCAATGACGGTGATAGACGGGAAGTCATTTTGTAGTGCAATTACACTTATAACGGATGGATGTCAGCAAAAATCGCAAATAATTGGCAAGTAATAAGCAACTCTGTGCTGGTTCTTTGTCACATTTGATTTGGCCTGTTTTTAGGGCCAGACAAACCGCTCTCACAGTTTTCCTGGTCTCCAAAAAAACTTAATTTCATTACTACGAAAATATTACTGGTCTCACGCTGAAAATCAATCATTTGTTTGGGAATCCGCATATTAGTTTGAAGATGATCTTGGTAGATAGTCGAAGCAACTTAAATTCTGAGATCCAGTTTTGAGAACGTTCTGAGTCGTGTGCAACTGTTTGGCGCTTTTCAAGTCATTCGGGCGAATATCAGCAACTGAGGAGTCAGTCACACTACTGCTTCGCCGAGGTTCACTACTCATAAGGTTGATGAAAACTCTTCAACAGCTCACGACCGATTCCGCCCTTCTTGGGGCTCATCAGGTAGGCGCAGTCCCCGAGTTCCCGTCAACCTTATGATCTACTTGAACCCAAATTGCACTGTTTTCGAGAAATACACTCAAGAAATACACTCGAGAAATACACTTTGCAAATCAGTTTGGTTTTCACGGGAGACTCCATTGAATCTCTCGTTTATGATGTCCTCCAGCTGAGTGTCCGGCACACAGACCGCCTCATGATTCATTTGGCACGATATTCGAGATATCGCAGTATATTTTCATAAGGCAAACTACTCATAAGATTGATGAAAACTCTTCAACAGCTCACGACCGATTCCGCCCCTCTTGGGGCTCATCAGGTAGGCGCAGTCCCCGAGTTTTACGTCAACCTTACGTTCTGCTTGAACCCAAATCGCACAAAGCTAATGAAATACACTTATTTGCAAACCGACTTGAGTTTGACGGCCATAGGCTGTCAAATAGTTCTCAACAACTTTGTGGGAAGCGAATTACGTCCATACATGTTTCGTGACATCTCAAATATCGTGCCAACTGAAACATGATGCGGCCTGGTGGAGCACATTTAGTTGCTTGAAAACATGATAAACGAGAGATTCATCTCGGTTCCAGGTGACTATGCTGTGCAAACCAAATTAGTATGCAAATGAGTGTATTTCGCTAACAGCCAGGGTGTCGCAAGTTCGAATACCCCCTCTTCCAGCAGGGGTTTCGTAAGATATACGTTGGTGATGATTTCTGATCAGGATAAAACAGCTGTAAAGTGCTTCTCTACGTTTCAGCATAGACTGGCTTCGATTACAGAACAAAATCTGCATTGAATGTAAGAAACTGATAGGCTTTCTTATTTTTTATGTCCTAACTAATACAGCAACAAAATGATACTTTGTGAATCCCTCAGGTAAACGGCACCATTATCACGTTGAGGGTGCGGCAATCGCAACGGTCATTGTATACAATACAATCAGATCAACTATTCGCCTTCCTAAGAAGTAGATAATGGTAGCCTTCAGTGGGCACATTTGGCACTTAGTAGACGCGAAATGAGATTGATAAAACAACGAGGGGAACAGGACACTTCCGTTGTACGAAATCATTTTCCACTGTACTTTTTGCGGTTTCTCGTAGCCAAAGGTGCAAACAGAAAGCTGCCTAAGGTTGAGCTGGTAGAAGAAGCCTGACTTGGAAACCTTGATTCAGTTCAGTAAAAATTTGAAGCTTGAAACCTTTTTAAAATGCGTCCACAATTTTCATAACGGAGTCTAATGTGTTAGGGGGTATACCCATAAGAACAGTGAATAACAGAGGGTAAATGACACTAAAATAGTGAGCTGGACTAGGTTCTCCGCTGAAACAGATTTAGAGAACATTTTGTCTTGGTTAACAGTTTCATTCAGCTGCAAAAAAACTTTCTGTATTACTTTTTAACCTGTCTATCGAGTTAGCATGGAGTGCGATTTGGTCAGTTTTTTCGCGTTACCTGCAAGTCAGCCCATTCATGCTGAAGAAAGTTGAACAAAACCAGGAGAACGTGGTTTTCCATTGCTTCGTTCCGTTGTACTTCGTGGTAGCCAAGTCGACGTTGATACTCACCGCAGATTCTCAACGCTTGACCTGTTTGTAAAGCCGGAAGCAAACGACAGGTTATTTAACTGCCTCAGCTTAGAACATTAAGAGGATTTCCTAGATCTGAACTCAATGTGGTCAGTTAGCTTCTATCCCAATATTTAACCGCTTATCTTTGATGTGAATTTGCTGAAGGATTCTATTGACGGGAGCTTTAGAGATGACTACTGAGGGTCTGCTGTGTCTACAAGCTTCACCAGGAAGGACAAATGTTAGGATAATCAAAGTGCACTGTTGACTCCAGTCTTCAATACGTGGTCTGAAATGCTGGAATAGTAGGTGTCTATCCTGAGTTTGACCGTGTTTGCTACATTAAAGTACGCTTAGAAGCCATGGGATACATGCGTGCTGCGTTTTTAGTGAGGATCTCCAGTGTTGCGCATCTCAAAAATGACAAAGGAAGTAAGAATTTACAAAGTCGGCAAAAAAATCGATTGGTCTGTCTTCCACCTACGGGTGAAAGGCAGAAGCCTTCGCTGTACAGGTAACAGGAAGAAGGCCCTCACTGCGGCGTTATTCATTAGAAAATACCAACTGAACAATTTCGGACTCTCATATGCATCTTGTTTACAAAAATTGAATATCCATCTTCTAATTGAACGCGTCTTCCTGAACTTTCCTGGGTATTCAGTTGCCGTTACTCAAATGCAAGCAAATTCTACAAAGCGAGTCCACCAGTTCCGTAATAGATCACACTTTTCAAGAAACGCGAGGCCGATTCACGAGAAAACACACTACTCGCATGCCTTCCCCATCAGTAGTATTACCGTTACATGGGTATGAAATCCTTCCACTCGTAAGTAAATACCAGCTCTAGATATGATAAACAGAGGGAGCCGCTACATCTTATTTCTATTTAACTAGCAGTAGCTGAATTGTAGATTGACTAATCCCGATGATGTTGCGAGTTGGACCCCCAGTCTCAAACGCGCATACTTAAACACGGAATACGGTGCTGCCTTCTGACTCAGCACAGGTTGACTCATCATTAGGAATGAAATTCCCTCGCCTAACATATCTACAGGTTTGAACAGTCCTGAGAAGATATTTCTGATTCGAGGTGCAGGGAGTGAGTGGTCCATCGATCGTTCGCGTCACTGATTAATATTCACTGTTTTGAACGCTTATCGATCATGTAGGACGCTTATACATGAGGTTTTTTTTCCAGTTAGTTCGCTCGTTCTCGTTTCCATTGTGTACGATTGAGGTGCAAGACTATCTGACTGCACACCAGTGTGTTTTATAGCACACATGAACCACGCTTGATCAAGCACCAAACCTGGGTCTCATCGGACGGTGAACCAAGACCGCAAGAAATATGAGCGTCTTGCAGAAATGGCAAGATATTTTAACGAAACTAGCTGATGAAACAAACAAACTGGCCCAGTTTTACTCGAAGTACCTGCTTCTGTACAAACAGAAGGCTATGAAAAATTTTTTAATCTTAACTCTGTAAAAAAAACAAGATTAGGAGCTGCAAAGTTATCCTAGAAATTTATTCGTTATGACAGTTTCAATCGACGGTAAAGGTTGTGCACATTCCCCAACCTAGAGCTACGCTCCGCGTCACAACTCACTAGTGACGGGTGCGAAGGGTGACTAACTAACTGTCGCCAACATGGGTATCAATAAACAGTGGCTACCTGAATAAGCCTTACACCACCAGGTGTGAGCTGCCTAAAGTTGGAAACAGCTAACAGTCGGTCGATTCCTCTATCTGGTATTAAATTGTAAAAGACATGATAAAACGATCTAGCTTCTGGCGAAATAAACTCGAACGCAATCTAATTTGGTTTTTGCGAGAGGCTCACCTGGAACCCAGCCGAACCTCCCGTTTGTGGAGTATCCAGGCAATTGAGTGTGTACCGCGAAATCTCGAATATCGTAGCAACGGAAACGTGAGGCGCCCAGGTGAGCACATTCAAGTTGCCTGGATTGAGAGGTTCAACTGGGTCCCCGGGGAGTCTCTCGCAAAAACCAATTTACTTTGCAAATGAGTGTATTTCGCTAATTTCGTGCAATTCGGTTTCAAGCAGAACATAAGGTTGACGGAGACTCGAGAACTGTGCCTACCTGATGAGCCCCAAGAAGGGCGAAACCGGTCGTGGGCTGTCGAAGAATTTCCAGCAAACTTATGAGTGGTGCATTACGAGTATCTATCTTCTCAAAACAGAGACTACCATGTTAATACTTTTAAAACAGACTCCTCACTGTTTCGCTTTGTGCAGTGTTACAGATCGCATTCAGCCACGATGGACAGTCTGAGAACAACAATAACATGATGACTTGTTCAAACTTCTCAGATCCTCAAGATGTGAACTCCCAGCTCAATCGTACTTAGACAGATATGGAGCTGTTCATCCCTCACTGACGGGTTTCAAATCACTTCACTGTTCCATACTAAATGACAGGTGAACGTGCCGAAAGCGGTAGCCAAAAGTACAATATCAATGTGATAATACAACGTAATATGCAATCTGCGACATAATATTCGGAAACATAATAAAAGTTATTTGCACGAAGGTGCCTCAGTTTTGTTCCCCAGGCCGAATTCCCTCGTACAAAGGTGGGAGTATGCCTTGGTACACTGTGTTTTTTCTGCTATTAGGCAAAGTGATACTCGTAAGCTTAGGGACCCAAGGGTGAGTATTTTCCGCCTGCATTGCCTTCCAGAGAATGGCAAGGCCGCTAACTGTAGGAGTGATGGAACAAAACCTTGACGATGTGTTAGCAAGCGGTAACAATGGCATAGCGTATGCAGAGCGAGTTGCGGTCTTAGGCAGAAAATTTGGGTTCCTGACGGATCACGCGTGTACTTCAAAGATAAACGGCTGAATGATTCTGGCGCCAGTTGTTATATAACTATATATATGCCGGTGGATGACTGGCGATGGGCTCCCGCTTCAGTCGACCTTATTTCCTCGGTTTTAAGTGAGTTCTGGCGGCTGGTGCGCAGCACCACACTTACTTTAGCACAAGCCATCTGTTGTTCTTCCGCTGCTGAATTCCAAGTATAGTTCAGATGCCAGCCGTTCACTGCACCGCACTGAATGCTATAACTATCATAAGAAACCTTCCGGCTTCTCTCAGCCTTTCGGACCGCAGTGAAATCTTCATATGCATGAATCCTACCTCATTCTCACAAGCCCCTGCATGTTGTATTCCTGTCCCATCGATTTTTACAACAAATTCTCTACGTTATCACTTGACAAAATGTTGTGACTCAGGTCTCCTTACAAATCGCATGCCATCAGAGGGATAGTTCCATCTTGTGTGCAGTGAGTCCTCTACCTGTGCATTAAACATTCCAAGCGGCAATTTCTCACTAGCTCACAAAGTCTGATCGTCAATTCTTTTTCAATCTTCTGACTGCGGATTCTACTCTTCTATTCTCTCACAACTGACAAGTCATTTATTCTGAAATTGGTCCGTTTCCCCATGCGTGAATCCCAGCTTTTTTTACCTGCAGCCAGCCGCACCAAATGTAACCACTCGTTGATCTACCTCAATTTCTCTAAACGTGCAGTTTTAAAACACCGCCACCACCTCAGTCTTTCACTCCCTTACAGTCATTTTGGTGGTTCAAAGTTAGTTGGAATTTGTAATGTACTACTCATAAGGTTGCTGAAAATCCCCCGACAGCCCACGACCGGTTTCGCCCGTTTTGGGGCTCATCAGGTAGGCGCAGTACGCGGGTTTCCGCCAACCTTATGTTCTACTTGAAACCAAATTGCACGAAATTAGCGAGTACACACTCATTTGCAAACTAATTTGGTTTTTCGAGAGACTCACCTGGAACCCAACTGAATCTCTCGTTTGTGATGCTTCTAGGCAACTAAATGTGCTGCCCCAGGCCGCCTCATGTTTTAGTCGCTACGATATTCGAGATATCGTCTTAGATATTGCCTGAGAACATCACAAACGAGAGATTCAGCTGGGTTCCAGGTGTGTCTCTCGAAAAACCAAATTAGTTTGCAAATGAGTGTATACTCGCTTAGTTTGAAGTTCATGTGTTTATCGGCCTCCGTAACTTTTTAAAACCCTGGATATTTCTGCTTTCATTTTTGCACGGGGACGACAACACCAGTGGGTTCTTCCTGGCCCATGATCCAGGAAGCTGCTAAGACACACCTTCTGATCATATTTCAGGCTTCTTCATTTTCTAAGTACATGTGGATCTCAGTTTATGCGGAACATCTTGATTTCGGTTTCTCTTGTTTATACTGTCATTTCTTACTCACTGGTTACGTCGGAGTGCCGGACGAAAAGAGTAATTGGTTACGGATCAGCTGATATTAATCTGTTCAACGAGGATGGTCCACAGTTTGGCGAACAGATTAGCTCGCACTACTTAATACATCCAACTACCAATGTTATAGCGGATGCTACTGATGAGGCACGTGAGTAGTATATGGTTTTCTCGTCACTCCGCACCGAGCCTAATGGAAATTGGGGTTTATTACAGAACCTGCGGGACTATTATTCAGTGTTCGTTTACAATCACGTGATAGCTAATTAATATCTACGAAAGTGGATGGAAATAAGGTGTATAAGGTGTACAATAGTTTGTAAATGTTTAGTTGGTGCTTGCTGGTTGAGAACTTCGCGGCCGATGGCTCTCCTCCCCACACCAATATCTCGATATACTGTCAAGATGCAGTTGTTTCGTGTTATTCATATGAAGGACTAAGACCGCTCTAACGTAAATAGCCAACATACTGAGTATTACTCTTCGGTATCGACTAGAAGTCACTATTTGTACCCCATGTGGGAAATTATTTTAACTTGTCGGATCGTCAACTGTTGATTTGAAAACAAAACTTGTGGAAGTTTGATGACATCTCTGGGGTGTGGAGTAGTTGCGATTTTCGGAATGTTCTTCGACATTTTCTCTCCACATTCTCGTCTCTTGACCTAAACGCGGAGAGGGGTTGTGGATTTGAGAACAACTGCAAACCGCCTCATTAGCATATGTGACAAATTACGAACAAATTCGTGCACAAAGGAAACATTGACGAAGAATCAGGTAGCCAGCTTCACGACAAAGTGGTGTTCTTACCGTAGATTGGTTTCCTGCCAACGTCGGCAGACACACTGAAAAATATATCACCCAGTGCTTCGGAGGGTAGTTTCGTCGGAACCTTCAGGCGATACTCTCTGTGTGATGAGACAACGTTCTCCACCTGATTGACTGAGAGTAAAAAGTATTCGAATGGGATCGAGGGTAACAAGTGCTAACAAGTGCCTTTCAGTCTAACAAGGTATCCAAACTGTAGCCCCCAGGTCATAAAACAAGTCTTGTTACGGTGTTCTTTGATTTGGAAACAAAATTTCACCAAAACGAAAAAGGTCGGCTTTCCAGTTTTTGAAAAAGGTTCATTTGTGACATCATTCGAGGTGACGAACAAGCTGAAAATTCGAATGAATCATCGATGCTTGCTTAAATCGGTTTAGGGGCATCATTACCTAGGATTCATGTGTTCCCATTGAACGTCGTTTGTGTGGCTACAAACCAATATTTTTCACTTCAAAATGTTTGACATAATCGGCAAACTCACTGAAAATTTCGCGAAAGCATGTGTGGTTTATTCGTGTAACCAGAAATATTGCGAAATATCGTAT
>NW_008752116.1:156656-165983 GCF_000715545.1 Opisthorchis viverrini
TGGTTACTTCTCGACAGGGTAGCTGTAATTTTAAAGGATATATATAGGAAGGCTTGTTCTGTACCAAGAAAACTGATGAGTCATCGGGTCTGTCCTCTCCGAATAGATCATATCCCTCCAGAAAAATGCTCTTCAGACCACCATTGTGAAATTTCTCCTGGAAAAAAATCAGTGTTTTCCCGACGTGAAAAGGATGAGTCAGACAACTTGGTTGAGAATATTGCTCCTATACAAGATCTAAACAGAATGTCCATTCCCAAGCGAGAAGACATTCAGCCTTAAACGAATACATGTCATCTATCCGAAAAACACGTGACTAAAATCAATGTGTGTGATATCAATCAATGAACCAATGGGCTTATACTGACGAGAACAGATGACCATGTCTGGAGCGACTGGTCCCCAGATTTGCGCTACGGAAGCCTTGCAATGAGATAAAGCCATTGACTAGTCGAATACTCCCTACATAAGAAGTGAACAAAAGAGGCATTCTATGCAGACGAAAAAGACTACAGATGAGTTTGGTGAAATCACTTTAACAACCCGCGACCGGTTCTCCTTTCATGGAGCTTATGGGTTGGTGCAGTCATCGAGTGTTCATCATCCACTTGAATGTAAATTGTCCACAATATAGACTGTTTGAGATCATGACGCGTGCTGAAGCTGGAGGAGTGGTATGTCAGTATCACGAACTGACGAACAAGCTGAAAATTCGAATGAATCATCGATGCTTGCTTAAATCGGTTTAGGGGCATCATTACCTAGGATTCATGTGTTCCCATTGAACGTCGTTTGTGTGGCTACAAACCAATATTTTTCACTTCAAAATGTTTGACATAATCGGCAAACTCACTGAAAATTTCGCGAAAGCATGTGTGGTTTATTCGTGTAACCAGAAATATTGCGAAATATCGTATGCTCGTAGCGCCGAAGGAAATTATCGATGGGCACAGTTTTCGTCGTAACTGCGTGAGTCAGATTATTTCACCTTGCGCAGAGTGAAATCGAAAGTGGCTTCACAGTCTTACACGTTGGGGGCTGAGTGGTAATGAACAGTGGCCAAGAACCTGTGTGGTCGTCATCATCTACCTATCTATCCATCCATCTTCAATTGGAATTTCGTTTTGTCAGTGACCTCACTCAAGTTTGTTTGGAGAGCCAAAAAGCACTGTACTCATCAGCAGTGCGCATCTGACGAAATGCAGAGAGCTTCGAACCTGTGAACTTTCGGCTAGTGGTTGAGCTCTTAATTGCTTGGCCTGGAGCTGTTGAGCAGCAAGGTGATCAATGCTCACTTAGACAAGATGCGCACTGTTGAGTGATAAGACACAAGCAGCTGCACAGTGCTTCTGGGCTTTTCAGCATGGAATGGCTTCACTAGCGGGACTAAATCGCTACCTAAGATTCTTAGGTAAACCCAATATCCTAACTTCAGTCAGATCCCTCTTCCCAAAAAACACCAAATTGAACCTGCGCGAAAGTAAACATCTAGTTTTAGATTTGTCGCAGCATACACAGCTAAGAATGTTTGAGAGAAGGAAGTCTGTGCTGAAAATCACAGTCACCTCACAGCATCACACAACGATTCATACATTTGACGCAGTATCTAGCTGTCTATTTACCTATCTATCTATCTATCTATCTATCTATCTATCTATCTATCTATCTATCTATCTATCTATCTATCTATCTATCTATCTATCTATTCATCTATCAGCCAGTGTGCTCACAAAGTAAACCTTATGGTACCTTTTGATTTTGGTCGCGATACCAGTATTTGTCCTATCGTTGAGTTACTTTGATGTTCCCTTTTACACTTCTTTTTTCGATGTGGTTATTCGCTGCAGCGAATTTAAAGTATACTGATTTCGTGATAGGATTATTTCTTCATTGTGGCAGAGTAATAAAAGCATTTCAAAACTTTGAGAGTCTCCTGAACGGATATCTCCTCGTCTGGGAAGCTCACCACGATGAATAATTGATGTTAATATTCAACCAAATTGAACAAGCAGTGATAGACTGCACCACTGCATCTGCGCTTGACAAGCGTTTCGGTCGATACCATCTAGCTCAGTTTCCTGCAGCCGGTAGAAAGTCAACAGCCTCTATTTTGTACCATCACAGATCAAAATTAACCATGTTCTGCTCCCAATTTTACGGGAATTATGGCATGATGGTCAAGCCCCCAAGCAGAAAATAAACCATCAGAGTAATGCCATATCTAAACTGAAACTGTCAGTGACACGTGCCGCTTTGTTTCATCTTGTGATGACAGGACATCTCAGTGAAAACAACAGTTCTTCTCCAAGTGGCTTTCAGAGTAACTGACAGATAACTGGAATGGTTTCTGTAGAGATTTCGTCCTGTAAGTGAAGCCAATCTGTGCTGAAAAGCCGAGAATGGTTACTTCTCGACAGGGTAGCTTTAATTTTAAAGGATGTATATAGGAAGGCTTGTTCTGTACCAAGAAAACTGATGAGTCATCGGGTCTGTCCTCTCCGAATAGATCATATCTCTCCAGAAAAATGCTCTTCAGACCACCAGTGTGAAATTTCTCTTAGAAAAAAAATCAGTGTTTCCCCGACGTAAAAAGGATGAGTCAGACAAATTGGTTGAGAATATTGCTCCCAAACAAGATCGAAACAGGATGTCCATTCACAAGCGAGAAGACATTCAGCCTTAAACGAATAGAATGACATGTCATCTATCCGAAGAACACGTGACTGAAATCAATGTACGTGATATCAATCAATGAACCAATGGGCTTATACTGACGAGAACAGATGACAATGTCTGGTGCGGTGGGTCCCCAGATTTACGCTAGGTTAACCTTACAAGAAGATAAAATCATTACGAAGTTTAATTCTTCCTACATAAGAAAACGCAAGATGCATCCTGTCCAGACGAAAAAGACTACAGATGAGGTTGGTGAAATCACTTTGACAACCCTCGACCGGTTTTGGATTCCATGGGGCTTATAAGGCAGGTGCAGTCCTCGAGGTTTCGTCATCCTTAGACTCAACTTGAATGCTAATTGTCCACAACATAGACTGTTCGAGATCATTTCACCTGCTGAAGCTAGAGAATCGTCCTATCAGCATCACGAAATTTCTAGTAAACATGCTCATATCCGAACAAAGGGTACTAGGTTTAAAGCGGGTTTGCTTCTAGAAGCGATCAATATTTTCTAAGTTCGGGAAAGTCCGACGGCATGCACAGATGAGCAGTAAACCCCCTATGATGTGGGAATTAGAGCGAAACCGGTCGCGAGCTGTCAAATATTTTTCAGCAACCTTGTGAGTAGCTTCTCTTATGAAAATATACTGCAATATCTCGAATGAGACAGCATTTGTGTAACACATTCAGTTGAAAAACATCATAAACAAGAGGTTCACTTGCGCCTTCCGTGAAAGCCACATTGATTTGCAAATGAGTGTATTTCTCGAAAGCAANCCCAAGAAGGGCGAAACCGGTCGTGGTCGATCGAAGTTTCCAGGTGTTCTTACGTTGACTGTGATTGTAAGGACCTGACCTATCGTGGAATCTGTTATCATCGTCTTCATAAGCGAAGTTGGCGAAACCGGTCGTGGGGTGTCGAAGTTTCCAGGTGTTCTTACGTTGACTGTGATTGTAAGGACCTGACCTATCGTGGAATCTGTTATCATCGTCTTCATCGTCAAGCGAAGTTTGAAGTGGAAAATGCTTCTGGGCCACGCCAAATCCCAGAGGTTGTCCTGTCTTTCATATTTCCTAGCAGCTTTTGCTACACTAATTACATCGTGTCACCATACTCTGTTCGTGTCTTACATTATGTCCAAAGACGCTATCGAAGATCATGGTCAACACGTGAACGTGCCAACAATTGACTGTAGTTGTCAGTTTTTCCAAGAAAACCACGTACATCTGCCACCTAAGCACCCTTTGAGCACATCCTAAACATTCCTTGGTAAATAAGTAGTACGTTACGGACCAAGTGTAAACTTTCAAACTGAGGATAACTGGCCTAAAATGGATATCTTTTCATACTATCCCTGAACAGGCTGATGTGCGTCGGACGCTAACTTTGGACCATACTTGTAAGCTTCCCATGGCATGTGCTTCACTGGTAAAGATTGAACTTCGCCTGATAAAAATGCGTTTATTTCTGCACTTTTTACACCTAAGTCGTCACTGAACACAATCGATGTCTCTCTCAAGTGAAGAGCCATTGTGACAACTCTCGAGACACCTTTGTGTTAAGACAATCATCCTAGAATTCTAGCAAGGAACGAGCCAACTGAAAACGTCCGTCCAACGGGATTTTGAGCTCGACATAACTCAGTGGTTAAGCCGCGCACTTGCTGGATGTGAGATCTGTGGTTTGAGACTACGCGACTGACTGTTCCTATCTGGCGATATCTCGTCTCTTGTGTTCCGTCCAACGGGATTTTGAGCTCGACATAGCTCAGTGGTTAAGGCGCTCACTTGCTGGCCGTGAGATCCGTGGTTTGATACCACGTGACTGACTGTTCCTAGTTGGCGGTATCCCGTCTCTTGTGCTTTCTTTGGGCGACATGACAGCTGGGCACTGAAAGAATGTTACAACTGAACGATTACGACTATTCAGTTTGATTCATTGGTTACTTCAGCAACATTTCTCTATCCTGGACTCGACACATTCGCTTTCACAGTTACTAAGCCTGGACAAAAGTACGTAGTTAAGGCGAGTCTTCCCACTTTATGGGGAATGAAGAGCTTCGTTGCGTGAACCAATCGTCTAATCATCTTATATGTATAGATACAAGTATAAAACATTACGTTTGCGCCAAGACCGTCAAGCAATTTGATTGTCTTCCATGCCAGAGACTTGCCACGAATGGAAGACTCTGAAAAGGTCGCTTGAACATGTAGTCTGTTGTGTCAGTTTGTCGCGTCAACGTTTTTCTTTCTCGATCCCCTCACAAACAAATTTGTAAGATGTGGATACCTTTGATGTCTTTCTATCTAGATAGAGGGCTGAGCCATACAGTCTTCAAACAGACCGCTTGGTAGAGTCAGCAAGACTCGTCGGAATTTCCTCCGCACCTTAACTTCAACCGTCCTCAGCCATCCCAGGACGAATATCAATTACCTCTTTCTTTAACTATAGGCAGTTTTACTCTGCATCTACTTATTCATGCCGGATTGAACTCATTCAGGGTTCAGAGCTGAGGCTCTGAATAGGATACTCTTCTGGAGAATAAAGGTCGAAAAGCTTCCCTTCAGTCATTAGTGTCCTAAATCTCCTGATTTTTTGCACTTCTAGACATTTGAAAATCGATAGGTCCTGTAAAATACACAAAAGGTTGGTGTGTCCTATCTCCCCCTCTCTGATACACACTACTGCATTATTGTACTGTTCAATGAATCTACCGTTCAAAAACGCTTGTTTCAAGAGACCTCATTATTGTCAAGTTGAGTAGTGCTTTGCATGTTCATGTACTTTAAGCCATTCACGACACCTGATTCGTAGGTCTATCTTTCTTAAATCTATCTTAAATCTGTTGAGTTGATAACATTTTCCCACTGAAAATGGCGGCTAATTCTTAGCACCGGTGTTCCCATCCCAGATTCCCAACATCGTCAGTGCGGATGAACGGCTGCCCTGCATAGCTGGTCTAATTTTCCCAACGTAGACGAGTTTATAAAACCGAGTTTTCCATCACGTACCATCAAGTATTGAAATAAAACTATGCTTGAAGATAGAGAGTCTAGTGTTTGGCAGCTTTGTGGGCAGGCGAAGAAGCCCAGTAGTCAAAGAAAACACCATGGGTCCAATACATAAACTCACGTATTTGTTAGCTGTATAGAGATGGACGAGATGGCCTAAGTGGTTAGAGCGCGAATTTACTGACTGGAAGACCCGTGGTTCGAACCCGACCTCTGCCTCTCGACTTCCACTGTCGAGGCTTGGGCAACTTGGCAGTATCCCAGCCCTCTTGCAACCTTCGGGTGGCAGCTAGACACCGAAAAGGTGTTACAGGTGAGCGATTTTTTAGCTATATAGATTACTACTGATTACTCTCTGCTGAGTAGTCTTGCTGAATCGTATTCCGTTCCGTAAGCCTTAGGGCTGGTGCTTGCACTGTGGCCATAATTTGCTGAGGAGTTTGCTGGTGGATCTTGTTGATTACAGAGAGCTTAATCTTGCAAACTCTGCTTCATTCATGTTTTCATTCGACGCTTGAGAGTTTTCGTCCGTGCTGTCTTTGTTCATCGTTTCCTGAAATTCGGACTATATTTCTATCAGTGGGATGATCGCAAATTTTTCGACTGCTTGCGGTCTAAATTTGCGACTGCTAGACAGATGTACAACACAAGACAGCTGAGTTTCATGCCGGCAAAGTAAGCCTTCAATTCCCTTTCTACAAACTTAAAAATAGCCAAGAGTATTGTGCCGAAGAGCCAAGACTAAACTAAACTAGGTTGAGCCAGAATTTCAAATAGAATTGAGCAAGGTGATCCATCGCTCCCAGCAGATGGCTTTGGTAGCCGCTCTTTTCGCCACAATTACAAACCATATTTGTGACAGTTTGTGGTGTTTTATCCTCTGCCACACTTTTTCTCTCTTGGCCATGTTTCAAATCACGATAGTTTTGCGCAAACGAAACAGTTCCAGTCCAATAGGAGCAAGTGAACAATAATGAGAGCCATCGATACAATGAAGTCAGTGTAAACTTTCAGGTGCTTGTTTTATGTTTATTCACCCGCCAAAACGTCAGGAATACCAGCTTTTTTATGAAATTGACAAGTTCAGCCCAGTACGCGTTAGTTTTTGACCAGTTTCTACTCCCATCCTTGTTATAGCCCATGTAGATTTTGAATATACTGAGTACTTTTCAGACAGGTCTGCTACCTTCGACAAGTACACTCATTTGTATATCGATTTGTTTTTTTTTATGAGAGGCTCACCTGAAACCCAGCTAGATCTTTTATGACAGCTGAGACATGAGGCGGCCTGATGCAGTGCGTTTAGTTGCTTGAAACATCGTAAACGAAAGATTCAGCTGAATTCCAGGTGAGTCTCCCGTCAAAACCAACTTGATATGCAAATAAATGTATCTGTAGAAACGTGTAAAATTTTGTAGAATAGGGGGTTGTCGCAAACTCTGGGACTGTGCCTACCTGATGAAACCCAAGAGGGGCAAAACCAGTCGTGAGCTGTCAAAGAGATTTCAGTAATCTAGTGAGTGGCGTATTACGCCTATAGGTTTGCTAATTCTTCTAACGAATCTGTCTCCTAAAACTGACGGGTCACTTGTCGTGGCACCCTGAAGTACTTTTTTGACATGAATTAATATCGGCCTGATAGAGGAGTATTGCTTCATTCTTCTTCAAGACACGAATGCCAAGATGTTTGACTTTTGCAAGCTGGAAAAAGGTCTCTTGGACAATAAACCCGTCAATAGAAGATTGTAAAAGTGCAACAGCCCACTAGACCGGTTATCTCAACAACGCATGGTTCGGGTCTAATCTAGAGTTCATACTTCCACCCCTGATACAAATTTCCGATTGCCCACAATGTTAGTTTTGCAGTTAAACTCAAATAATCTTCTTGTCGAAACATAAATACTACTCATATGTCTGCTTAAAAACGCCAATCGGACAAACTTAAATGAGGGTTCCAATGAGAGATTCAGTTGAGTCTCATGTCAAAACCAAGTTAAAGGATGTATCTTTGTTTCTACTACACTGTTTACATCACCAATAAGCAGCTTCATTTGTCAACCTTATTATTTTGGTACAGGCATCATGAAAGCAAATTTTGGCCAATACAAATGTGAGGATCTAGTAGGGTTCAAATGACGTTTCGTCCCGTAGGTGAAGTTAACCTATGTTGAAAAGCCAAGAAACACTGTTAAAACGGTTTCATCTTTGTTGTGAACCGTCAGTAGCACACATCATAAATCTTCAGGTAAGGCTTCAATCCGTGACCATCCGGCTTGTAGTGGTTTGAATACTTAACCGTTAGGCTACCAGCGACCGGTCAAAATTTCGAATAACGCGCACCCAGAATATAGCATTACTCATCCCTCAATCATGGTAACAAAAGCACATGGTGGCGCACTGCCTGGCTCCTCGAGTGACGACCTCTCGATTGGAGGCATCACTTTGAAAACTATTTCCCCTCCAAACTACTTATAGATTTTTGGTAGTATGAAGAGATTTGGTAATTTCCTCTACTCAGTGAAGCCAATCACTCTAGGCGGCTTCGATGACAAGACTGCCTGGCTCCTCGAGTGACGACCTCTCGATTGGAGGCATCACTTTGAAAACTATTCCCCCTCCAAACTACTTATAGATTTTTGGTAGTATGAATAGATTTGGTAATTTCCTCTACTCAGTGAAGCCAATCACTCTAGGCGGCTTCGATGACAAGACGAAATCTCAATTTAAAGTACAATTGGTTGCACAGTACAACGGAGTTGAAACTTACCAAACTCGTCGATTTTCCTGGCTACAGTATAAAAATGGGCTTTATTCTCAAACGTCCTTACTTGGATTAGGATTGATCCAGTATTCTACACTACCAATGATACTTTTTGCCACGAGGTGCATGGTCTCCACATGATGTAACAGACTGATGAACTCGTCATCATATTCCGTCTTTTCCGAACCACCAAAGGCTTCATTTGATGCCTGATACATCCACAAACAAAGATTTGACTTACCTGAACTATTCTGTTGAAGGTGAGTTGCACGTTGTCCAGAACTCGTTGGAGCGACATTGCGTGTTCGAAAGCACTGTGGGAAGCCGGTCAGTTTTTATTTAGTGACCACCAGACGAACAACGATACAGATAGTGACATTTTGGGTAGAGCGACTTCTGATTGGTCCGAGTATATCCCAATGGTACGGCGCGCGCAACATACTTGCTCATTGGACAAAGCGGTTGGGTTGGTAAATGGAGTTGATCACTCTCTCTTCAGATTTAGGTGTCCTTCTAGGAGGGGAGTTATTGATGCGGTTTATTAGCAAAGCAATTTGGGATTTCCCCATGTGTACTGTAAACAACTGGTAAAATATTGTTGCGGAAATATCCAACGATCACAATTACTCATGTTGCTACACAGATGGAAAATAGGATCGAAACAATACTGGTCCGCGTAGCTTTCGAGAAATCAATTCCATTGTGCGAATGCTAAGCGGCCAAGCAATGGACTTTTAAAACTCCATTGTTCTGTCCAAGGATTTTAGTGTCAGACGCAAGCTGTTTATTACGCGTGCCCAAATGTAGAAGGTGCAATCGGCAACCATCGTATGAACGGTTGACAATCTGATGCTCAGCAGGAAGGAGGCAAGCGGTGT
>NW_008752116.1:165993-168340 GCF_000715545.1 Opisthorchis viverrini
CATATAAATATAATGCATATTTCATATTATTTTTCACTTTTATATTTAACTAATATGCATATTATATGTAATTTATAAACATTAGTACGAAAAAAAAGTATTAGCGTGCCTTGCTACGCCCAGGAGGAATAAGAATGAAGACAAGTCACAGTTTTGTGAGCACAATTCACGAAGCAGTGAATGTTTCCTGGCAATGATGGATAACTGAGATTCCTAGTTGCCTCACTTATTGGAAACGTCCTAAGAAATCTTTTTAACTCATGTCCGGAGCGCGCGCTCCTTAGCTTCATTGATTCCGCGTATGCACAATCCAACTGAGGTTTGATTTCACAGTATCCCTCCGTTCTCCCAGCGTTTTATTCCGCAAAAAGAACAGTCCCAGCTCCAGTTCGGCAAGACAGTGGTTCCATGCTATTTTCAGATTTGATAGCGAGTTCATTTAGCAACCTCAGTCTATCGCGTTCTTCTGAATCAGTTTCACACGCCCCTTTAAGAAATTTGAAATTCATTAGTTTGCTTCGGTCCTCTCAATAGAGCTAACCGAATACGTCCACAATGTTAACCATTTGTGACCTTGCATGCAAAACAAAGGCTCGTAAGATATCACAATTCCTATCCTAATTCCCACAGTCCCTTTGCACGCATTCGAATTCAGTGCAAGAGGGCCCAGATTTTTTTGGTTATAACTCGTCATTCCGCGGCGGTTATTATCACGCGTTTTTAAAACGACCTGGTCACAAGCCTGATCTCGAATTACGATATTAGGGATCTGGTCACCTTTGCTGATCATAAAAATGGGATCTTAGTTCTATTCTGTGGCATCACGTCGCACGTATTGAAAATTCCGAATTAAACTCAATGAATGCACTCGAGCCTTGCTGTAAATTAAATGGTAAAAGTATATGTGAAGCAGATTTAGCACCTACCTATTACAACTATTCCAATATTTCTACGCTTTTCAACACTCATTCGGACACCGTAAGTGGAAAATGACAACAAGTAAACCATTGACGCCTAATAGTAGCCACATGTTGCGGTGTCTGTAGCAATACAAAGGGGCGTTTACGGTCCCCTTTCTGGAACCCGAGCCACGGCAGTGGCACCCAAGCAAAATGGAGCCTTCCTCATGCTCCAGATAAAGGTATTGTCATCTCCACACTTGACTTGATTTCAATTGAACGCAAAACGCGCTATTTGGATTGCCCAACAGTTACCTTAAGTTTTGGCGCTGGATATGCTCTTGGTCGAAAGTCCCCTTTACCAAGCTGAATGCTCGCATTCTAAACATCTTGTTGCGGAACTTGTGATCATGAAGCAGCGGTTTCAAACAATGTTGCAGGATAATGTGGGTGGAAAGTTGTCTGGTAGAAGAGCTTAGTGGCAAGTGAAAGAATATATGTGGCCATAAACCTTCGCAGCCACATGGGATCTCAAATCTGCGAATCCAGGTGAGTAGATGCAGCTGACCAGCTGGTTCAAGCTGTCCGACCCTGGACTAAAAGCGTTCATTCTTATTGATTATTATTGCGCTGGTTCAGTTCTTGGAGGTTTTGTTCATGGCGTTTTAGCGACCAGACAAAAGGATCAACTGAAATGATTTTTTTACTTTCTCGGTATTCTAAGCCTTTGTTATTTTTTTACAGTTTCCCTCCACCAGGCTTCATCGTTATCACGCGCGCCAGCTTTCATCCAATGCCTAATAATTCGCCGGGTGTGAGTAATCTAGGCATCAGCAAGACCATCTCTACAATATTCAATTAACATCGATTTTCCTTTATCATCTAGCGCTAGAGTGGAGCCAGAATTAAAACGTTTGGGCGTAAGTCTCGGCACTGCGCAAGAATGGGCAATATCGTTCCAGCACGAACCGACGTCTGAACTGGGACAGTTCGAGGACAATTTCTTTAAATCCCAGTGTGCCAGTATAACAGTTGGTGAATGAGTGAATTTTAGTTTCAAGGCCCTGGAAATTAAAGAGCAGTGTCGTAGAACAAATGCACAGCAAGAACCCACGCAAAAGCTCCGAAAGAAGTGGCAGTTCGTTATAATAATAATGATAGCAATAATAATGAGTATATTTCTCAGCTAAGGGAGAACGTGCCAACTGAGACATGATCGGGTTGCCACACTCTAAGCGCTGCGGATGACAACAAAACGGGGCGAAGTGTGAAACCAAAGAGAATCACCCATTACGTAAAAGGTCACTGTAGTTGGGTAAACCAATAACTAGGACGATGGGGCGCGAGGTACGACTAGTTCAATGACGAGGCCGGCTTACATGAACTAAAACTAAAAGTTGTCGCTGGCACTGAGTGAACTTGAGCGGTTGAGTAAATGGGCAGAGTCG
>NW_008752116.1:168392-186941 GCF_000715545.1 Opisthorchis viverrini
AGTGCAGACGCTCTGGTGTCGCCTTTAGAAAGAAATAGGTTGTAAAAATATTTTCGCCGACAAGATAATGAAAACACGTAGGGCCAGACGAAGGCCACTGATGAAATCATTGAACTTGTGGGACAGTCAGAAATAAATTTCGGTGGAAAACGAGATGGTTAAATCCGAGCTAAATGTTTAGTGAGTAAGAGTAAACTCGTTCCGGAGGCGATTGGAATTGGGTGGAAAATTAATTTGTAGTCGCAACTGCAGGCTTGACTGAGCGAGAGATAAAGGTCGTGGGAAGGAAAAACAGCTGCGGGGGTGCTGTCAGACTGGGCATGGCAATGCCATGCCATAATCTCATTGGCACACTTCTGTTTCTGGACAGCACCTTAAAGGACGTCAAAAATGCAGTAATCGGACAGGGAATACGCATTCCTCTGGTGATATGATTCAAGTTAGACAAAGAGATTGACACATGTAAGGTCAGGCCGATGTTAATTCACAGGTAATTTTGGCTCAGTAGGAACCTCGTGGTTGGAAACCGGAGGCCAGTCAGATTGAACTAATGACGGTCATACGGGCGTTTGGGGCAGATACTGCCGACGTTTGAACCGTGGTGAGAGGGTGCTTAAGGAAGAAAAGGATGAGAGCAGTCGCGTTCAGCGAGTGCCAAGGTGTACTCATGCCCCAAAGGTGGTAATCGGCAAGGCCAAACTAATATTGGCTCCAATGGAGTCGGGGAAGCTTTTCACAAAATCTTGGAGCAGAATTGTTGGCAAATATGGATGCCGGGATAAACATTTTCCCGAATCTTCCTCGCAGCAGGTGCCCTGCAAGACAAACGAGAAGTCAAGGAATCCGAAGAAGCTACTAAGCTGAGCATGTTTCTCAATAAGAAACACCACATGAAGCACCGGCCGTCCAGTACGTTTTGTCTAGGGAAGCGGGGAAACCACCTGCCAAGGATGTGATGGGCTTGCAGTTTTGCGTGAAGACTTTGACTCAAGGACAAGTCAGTGGCATAAATACGAATGCCAAGATTAATTCTAGGCTAGAAAAGGTGTACCAAAAACGCAGCAGGTGCCCCGCAAGACAAACGAGAAGTCAAGGAATCCGAAGAAGCTACTAAGCTGAGCATGTTTCTCAATAACAAACACCACATGAAGCACCGGCCGTCTAGTACGTTGTGTCTGGGGAAGCGGGGAGACCACCTTCCTCTGCCCCTAATAATCTTAAACACACCCATAAGGGTTCTTATTTTTTGTGAATTGATAGTGAATCGATGGCCAAGCGAAGAAGAGTTGGGCACCCACATGGCCTTGGTGAAGTGTGGAACGCTCTCTTGTGAAATGCAACAGTTGCTGCCCAATTGATTCGGCATGTTCCTTACCACTAAAGACATGTACAACAACCACCGAAAGTGTCAGCCACCGCAGCTAGGTTGGTGAAGCATAGTTGAGTTTTATTTTGTCAAAAGGTTGGGAGACCGGACGCATGCTTTTGCTTTACTCAGCGAGAGGTACATTTGGCCACATGCGTTTCTTCAACTGGCAAAGTGGTGTTGTTTAGACAATTTTAGGTTTGGTACATGTCAAGAAAAGAAAATAAAGGAAAAGAAAAGCAAAAGCAAAAGTATATATAAAGCAAAAAATATTTGACTGTAATTACAAGCGGTAAACTTTCCTGATCGTGAATGGCATGGGTGCCGGGCGTCCGGTTATGTATGCCTTCTTGGAAAGCCGACAGCCTGCTCCCATGCGTAAAGTGTTCGCCTGCTCAGGGATGTGATGGGCTTGCAGTATTGCGTGAAGAATTTGACGCACGGACAAGTCAGTGGCATAAATACGGATATCAAGATTAATTCTAGGCTACGGCATCATGTGTTAATCTCATATTAGAGAAGCTATCAGGAAGCACATACGTAAAATATAATATCGATTTATTCCTGGACAGGGAAACCGAGAACAGCCGACACATATTTCACTGCATGGATTTCTTGGACAACCCATCAGTAGGATTTTCGCTTTGTCATGGCACGAACACATAGATTTCGGCAATGGTTGAAAACGCTGCGCCGTATAGATACGCGACTCTTTTCGTATACTGCATCCCGCTGGTTGAATAGCACCCAAATGGGCTGTACATGCACAAAACTTGGATAGTCAGCATTGATAATATAACCTAAAACCATCTGGAGAACGTAAACGGCAGCCCGAAAGACGTATGCGGCACTCAGATACACAAAAGCACGCCATACAAGTTTCGAGTGGCTGAGGGAGCATGAGATAAATACGTCACCGAAATGCGAACAACGGTAAAGTTTGGAGAGCGAGGGCTATGATCTGAACGTTGTCTGTCGAATGACAGCTTTTACGTGTTCCCTTGTTTTGGGGCACTTGAGACAGTATCCCCGAAATCTGTACTACAAAAACAAGGTGGGGTCAGCCTATATTAACCAGCTTATAGTTCGCGAGCAAACACACAGGTGCTCTAGACTGTTGGCATCTTTGCCGGAGAACCCACCTTCCCCTTCTACTAGGAGATGTGCTTCCCTTGAATCCATTTGTTTTCTGAATTAAGAGGTCAGTCATTTCCAAGCAGTAAGAAATATTCTTCATAAATGTTTTCCAATTAATTTGCAATCCACCAACGGTGGCTATTGGGTTACAACCTGTTGGAAGAGGGGGCACAAACTAAAGCCGCTCCTAGGCCAGTGCCAACAGCGTTTGACGGCCTGCGTAAACAGCCGAACATAGTGGTGGAAGAGCTTCATGGGGTGGAATCCAGAGGGATGCGGTCATCATTAGGCGGTTGATTGTCCATAGGCAAATCCTGCGGCTCCAGGGTTCACTGTCTGCAACTGACGACCCGCCATCGGTTGTCGAGTGTACTGCAACTAAAACAAAATGGCGGTATGGAGATCTGGAGTAACAAACCGATCGGTGCCAGTGACCGCTGGTGTGCAAAGGATCACATATGATACCACGTCGACTGTTGAGATGGTGAACCTTTTCTTATGTGCAGCAGTGCTCTTCGGGCTTTTTCCAAAGGCGTCTCCACGAATAAATAATATATTTCTAATATATTTCTAGTTTTTAGCCCCCGATTTGTCTGGAAAATGCGATGATGTCCTTGTTAACTGGTCCTCAAAGGAGGTGCTTATTTGTGTTGACCCAGACCAAAGCACATAATCCCAGCACAGTGGCCCCACACGTCTGTGCGCGTCCATTTTTTCGGCTCCATGGTGGCGATAAATTACAGTATGAGTAAACGTCTGACCACCAGGACTGATGCTGTAAAACGCTTGCTGGGGGAAAGAGATGATGATTTCATCTGGCTCATAATGGCCAATCAGCTCCAGAATGTTCGTCTGTTACCGGGACCTTATATACTTCATGTTAGTCCTGTTTTACTTGAGGGTTTTGGGCTGTAGGCACCAAGCTTCAAATCGCGATACGAGTCTGCCGCTGAATATGGCGTTGTGTAGACGCTGGAATGCTCCTTTTAAGGGGTAGGCATTGCTTCCAGTTTTTCGGCCAAATGCCGCAAGGTGATAGTTCGATATCCAAACTTATACCTTCCTTTCACTTCAGGACGTCAGAAGCTCAATGAATGCTACTGTCTGAGATGGACATACGCCACCTACTAGCATATATATTCTGACCAAAACGACCAAATTCAAACTTCCGCGTCGCACCGTGTGGACCTTCAACATTTCGCGGTAGAGACGGATGGACTAGCTCCATCCATCGGGATTCCTTAGCCGTAAGTTAGTCGTGTGCCTCAGTTACTCTGGTTCAGCTGTTTGCTGCGATCAGCTTCGGTTAGATGTAGCTGGTTGATTGGGCATCATGGACCGCTAGCCACATGTTAGACGAGCGTGTCATCAAGTTTCGTTCAGCTGTCCGCTATTATCCACTAGACGGCCATCCTGCTGTTTAACGTAACACGGTAAAGTGCACTAACATCTGCAGGCCTCATACTTTTTCAAAATCGAACGATCTATCCGACAATGGACCGCTAGCCACATGTTAGACGAGCGTGTCATCAAGTTTCGTTCAGCTGTCCGCTATTATCCACTAGACGGCCATCCTTCTGTTTAACGTAACACGGTAAAGTGCATTAACATCTGCAGGCCGCATACTTTATCAAAATTGCACGATCTACCCGACAACAATATATAGATCCTAGACAGCTCAGTCAATTATTTCAGCTGCAGAGCTGTCTGTTGCTTTCGTCCATTGTTAGTGACTCATGTTTTATCACAATTCACGGTATCCTGATACACTAGGCACCGTTTTATCAGTCGATGGCTGACGACCTAGAAGATCTGCTCACTTAAACACATCACTCATACCGATAATTTGCAAAATAATTCGTTATGTATGGCCAGTCTTAACCACGATGTTGTAACCCAGAAAACGGCGTAGATTTCGATAATCCAATTCCAGTGTGCGAATAATGAGCATAGGTTATTTCGTTAGCTGCTTTCTTTGTACGTGCTGGTCGTGTTTGGTATCCTTGAAATCTCACTCGATTAAACAAACGACTGTGGGCAGTATATCACTCAGATGTGTAGCCAGAATACACCAACTTTCAAAAAATTTATAACTTGAAAAATGAATTTGAAATCAACTTCAGATTGTTTCCGATGGGCGTCCATTTAGCCCCCAACCCGTCATGACCACTCAAATCACTGTGCTTCATGCGTCTGTTCTGATGCATTGCACTTCCATACAAGAAGGGCCGAATCCCCTATTGAGGACTATCTAAGTAATTACATTATATAGTTCTATGATGTATCTCGTTCAGATTTCACTTCCACACAAGGATTTGATAAGCCATCAGATTTCTTAACTGATTTTTATATCTCAGATTCACCAAACTCCCTGAAAAACCAACCATTGCGAGTAATGAAACCCGTAATTCCTTCTTTTTGAATGCTAAAATTTAATCAATAACCGAAGAATGTCATCATCATCATCATCGACAGCATGGCATCAGTGTTGAACACTGATGCTTCACTGCCGTATTTCTGAGACACAGCACACATCATAGCCAAGCGAGTCCAGTGTAAGTGCAAGAGCAGCTTGTTGTCCTGCTTGCTTCAGAGTGCGAACATTGAGCGCGGCCAGATAGAGTGGGTGTCGAGGCTTGAGGACTGAATTGGAGATTCCTGAAGATGTCGGCACCATGTGACGAGTAGATGCTTCACGCAAAACCGATGCATGACGAACGGAGTCATCAGTCCTATGTGCTGGGCCTACAAGGAGAGAGTTATTAATGGGGTGGGGGGAGGGGGAAGAAAAAGTATGTGAAGGAGAAAGAAGGGAGGCGTTAGCAGTAGCCTGTTTTCGCTTACCCGCCCTGCTGTATGCAGCAAGTAAGGCGACCCGGCTGACGGCACCACGAGACGGCCGATGTGGCATGAGTTTATTTGTGTATATGTAAATCATGGTTGTACGTGGGCTGGGATAATGCCAGGGCGCCACATCTAGACAGAAAGATGATTAGGGTTGTCGCGATTTGTACCTTTACTTTACTTCTATTATAACACTACGTAGTTCATCAATTACATAATCGTTTTTTGTTTGAACATGAAAAACTACAAAAACGCGCACTTGTACAATTTCACATAATACGAGCGTGGTTACGTAATTCGACTCTCTCTTCTGATTTCGTTCGCGCTTGCAGAGGTCATTCGCGAGTCTCATGTATTAATTCTGGTACCAAAACATTTCAGACATCTTCGGGATCTATTATATGTGAGAACTGTTCAGAAGACCTCTGGGCCAACATAATTTGGTTGTTGTTTATTCGCTGACCTGGGCCAACGACGAACCATTTTAAAGAGGACCATTGTTAGTGAGTCTGTTCCATCTAATCTCTTTATTTTTGTATACCCAACCTAGCGTTATTATTTTTATTTCTTTGCCACACACTCCTGGTAAACTAACTTATTGGGTAGACAGACCACTACACGGTCCTCAACCAAAACCTTTGGCTCAAAAGTCTAACCGACAGGTGGCGTTTGGCGGAAAATGCAAATTTATTACCGTCTCCGCATGTTTCAACCCCCAACCTGGAGGGCCAGGAGACTGTGTCCGTCAGACTTCTAGCCATTGACCAACCTGGTGTGAGACTCTGTGAGTGTCGCGGGACACCCTCCAGTATAGCTCAATGGATCACTGAGGTGCGCAAACCGTCACACCACGGTAAGGTCCAGTCTCTTCGTGACGGAAGAATGTATCATACACAAAACGAACCGCTGACTTTCAGCTACTGTGGAAACCCACTGAACTTACTGCTTTGCTAAGTCCACGAGGTTGACCTTGAATTTTGTTTTGGAACGGTTTTGAAATCATTTTGGGTAACTGCGCATGGCTGCTGAGAGAAGAGCTTCAGCAGCTGTTAGCGATTTCGCAGTTGAAAGCATCACGGATATCAAAGATTCTTTCAACAGGCATCTGCATTTTGACGTTGTTAAAGACAGAAATGTGGCCACTCCCAGGGATTTCTATCAGGCGCTGGCACACACTGTATGGGATAAGCTTTGTTCCCGTTGGATACGTACTCAACAATTTCACAGAATGAACGATCCAAAAGTAAGTGTCGATAATTAGGTAATATCACTATTACCAAAACTTTTCGTTTTTTTCATTCTTGAGACCTATGAGGAGCTCATGAATGGCTTCGTAGGATTTTACTAACTAATATAAGCCTACTTTGGTTTACCTGCACTGCAACAGCGTTTTTCACTGTTTGTTCCAGCTGAACTCCGTCTTGGCCTAGGGTATAACGTTTTTTACATACAATTTCCGGCGACTTGCACGGTTTCTACATGCATGTGATGCGCGTGTTTTTGAAACAAATCAATGACACCTAATGCGCCATCCAATGACTATGTGTACTATAGGCCGCAAATGAGGTATTTATCTTGCAGGTCCAATTTGTATGAGACGAACCATCAAGAGATTGTTTATGACGTTGTGGTAATAGCATCAGCCATAATTAGGTCAATCGCGGAATGTAAAAATATTTAATTCTCAGTTTGGTTACCTGGCGACAGATCTACGCGCCGATAGTAAGTAAACGGTCTGCACAGGACTCATCAGGTTGAGTAGGGTAAAAGCCTGACTTCTCATGCCTCATACAGTGTTAGAGTTTTGGGGTTTGTCCCTTCCATTTTAGGTCTCACAGCTTGGGTTCTTCAGCAGTGCATTACCGCTCATGCTTGTATTTTTCCAATCGATGATTTGATGCATCGTTGTGACGGACACGACGTGGGGGGTTAGTGAAGTGCACACTCAGCAGACAGACAAAAAGTACAAGAATGTGTGACAGTTCAAATGCATACGCCAAACGGACCTCAGTTCACTGATTCGGAGTTCGGTGATGGCATCGGGTTTGAGCAGTGGGAGTGAAGGATATTCTGGTAGTTACCCCGCTAGCACAAAGTGTCCATTGTCACCTATCCATGAGTGCCTTTCTTAATATAGGACGAATTCGTCCATTTTGACGAACCTGCTGTAAGTCGCTCAAATGAATATGAATATACCACTCACGAGCGACTCCGAATAGGTGTATAGGAAGAGAAATATACATGAGCTATACATGAACACGCAGACAGTAATTGTGAATATATATTAAATTAGAAATTTCCATAAGATAATATGGAAAGTATACGTTAACCTCATAAAGGGTGCTACATATGAGGTTGCTGAAAACACTTCGACAGTTCATGAACGTTTTCACTCTTCTTGAGACCCATAAGGTTGGCGCAGTCCCCAAGTTTCCGTCCAGCTGCGCTCTCCGGTGCCTCAATAGTTTCAGCGTACGTAAATTGTCTTGGTGGTGAAGATTTACACGGCCTTGGGACTGAAGTCAGAAAGTTTGTTGGGGGTGACTCGGCCCTAATTCATGGCCCACACATATAACGATTTTTCTACCAACCCACATCTGATCAGCCAAGTATATTAATAATGCTACCTATATATTTTGTAAACAATCGAATCATGACGAAAAATGCCCGTGGTGGTAATAAGTATCGAATTACGTTCATTCCGTCAGCTATGCAAGAACCTCATTTAAGCTGAGATACTGCGTGACACTAACATTTCTTCCAATGTCCCGAGGGAACCATTGCCTAGACATTGCTGTACGATCACTCATCGGTTCCTATAGCGTTTCATGTGCTGGATTTCCTGTGGACTTAGCAGGTATGAGGCTCAGAAAAACAAATCATCATCACCCACAGCATGACATCAGTGTTCAACAGCGATGCTTCACTGCCATACAACCATGATTTATCTGAAAGCCTTATTGTAAAAAAAGAGAATGAAGGTTGGCGGAGAAGGGAATTAGTGCTAGCTTCCGAGGTGCATACACCTCGAGACATTGACTCAGGCAATCTGGATAGTAACTGACAACAAGAACGCCACTGACATCGGTCGGCAGCCATATCCAACCAGGCACAGTGAGGATCACGCTGTTCCCATCCTAGAAGGCGAGTAGCACCGACAACACCCAAGCGTTTCGTGATCTCCTTCATACTCGTCTGCCAAGTCAAGAGTTGGCGACCTCTCTGTCTACGCTACTCTGAATCGGGCATGAAAAACGGCACTCTTTGGCAAACGATGGTTCGGCATATGGAACACATGTCCCAACCAACGCAACCTCTGATGCTGGACATATACTTCAGTAGAATAACAACTGATTTGCATTTGACTGATTGGAAGTTGCGTCTATATCTGCCTGTGTAATTCTTTGATCATGATGACTACAGTTGGGTATTCAGGTCCATCGGCAAATAGCTGAAAGAGAGTGTGGGTCGTTCAAAAAGGCAAGATGGTTAAGTGGTCTCAGTACTCATCCTTTCGAGACTTTACACGAGCCAAGTGGGAGTCAGTTAACCGTTTGGTGACCCGAACCCTGGTGGCTTTCTTTTGGATATAGCAGGATGTTCACTATAATGGTAACCCTTGGGTGTAACAGGTAACCAGTTTTTGCGGCGAGAATTTGTGTTGCACGCGTTTGTGTGAAATTTGAGGTTACTAGCTCCAAACCTAAATGCCTTGTTAAGTTCTTTGATATATATGACACCTCAAAAGTGCAGTAGTATGCACACGATCCCGGAAGACATCCGTTAGGTAAACCTTCCATGTATGTTTGCAGCTGACTTTGGACTGAAATTGGAGTAAAGCAGGTTGCCTGTAATTTTCAGGCTAGACCTTCTACCGCCGTCACAAAATTGAGTCAATTGTCTAGTTCCAAATGAAGCAGAATATAGCTGACTTTGGACTGAAATTGGAGTAAAGCAGGTTGCCTGTAATTTTCAGGCTAGACCTTCTACCGCCGTCACAAAATCGAGTCAATTGTCTAGTTCCAAATGCAGCAGAATATACACAACTGCTTCTATCAGCTAATAACTAGTGACGCCGACAAATCATCTGGCAGATAATTTTTTGGTTTAATTTTTAAATTCTGGAGGAAGAATTTTGTCATCACTTTTACATATTTTGCGGCACCTGCAAATTTTTTGGGGGGATGGGTTTATGTGCGTGTATAGAGTAATAACTGGGTTAGGAATATAAAGCTGTAAAAAGAATGTTGGCTGGTTTTTTCACTGGACGCAGAAAATTATTTCTAACACATATTGAGGGGTTCTGTGCTCCACCTTGTTCAGTATCCTAACGTGTTCGTATGAAAGCTTAAGGTCCGCTGTGAAGTTGACCATCAGTGAAGCTGACCACTTTCTGGTATTTTCTTGTTCTGGAGAAGTGAAGTGCTGAGAAAGCTTTTTGACTTCACCGTAAGGCCTAGCAAATGGTTCTTTTATGGCAAAAATAAGTATCGTCTCTTTTATCAAACCGTTTCTTAGTCTAAATTCTTGTCGTTCCTTTTGTTTCAGTGAAAATAGCGGATGCTATGGTTTGAAAATCTGATTTTGTAAAGCTCATGACTCTGTGAAAGTTCTCTGGGCTGTAGCTGCTCCAAGGAAGTCCAGTCACCAGCTCATACTAGGCCTTCCAGGAAAGGTAGGCTGTTTACCATCCGATATAAGTCACACATTTGAAAACGAGAGAAATGTGATCACTGCGGCCTAAAGAAGTTTGATGGTTGATTGCTTCAACCGGTAGTTCATCCTTGGCCAGAAGGTTATCAAGTAGTGAAGAAGTGCTTGCCCCTGATACCGTCCGGCATAAGTAAATAGCGGAGCACATTTCATGAGGTTAGTCAGGGTGTTTCTAGGAAACGTCTCCGGAAGGACTCTGTAGGGGGCATACTGTTGAGGTTCCTTGTACTGGGAGCATGCGCGATGATAAATGACCATTTTCTCGCAGCAATTATTGAGAGGACGGTGATCATCCGTCACCAACCAAATCAGAGCATCTAGTCTTCAAATAAAGGGACTGGGAGGTCAATGGATGGTTCAATTACATTCAGTTCCCCTGTTATTGCAAAAGGGTTACAATCCGCTTTATGAACGTCAGTCGTGACGGATCAATGAAAGATTTGAGATCTGGATGCTCGGTTCACGTAGTAATTGACACGGGGTTTCTTGATGGCGATGGAGATATTTGGTGTGCAGAAGTGTATGGGAGATCTGGAGTAGACGCTTTTAATGATATGAGCCTTTTTGGATATGGAGTTTGAGTAGTACCGGTCAAAACTGGACCGGCTCGTGGAAGTAATTGCACTCCTGAGTCCGATTCTGGTTGCTTCAGTTTGCGATATGAGCACATTTGAAGTTGGCCGGGAGTTAACTGGTCGTTTTGCTATACCATCATTTTGACCGGTAGATTTCTGTGTCTGGAGAAGCTGGACCTCAAAAAACAAGAATTGGCGGTTGGTTCACCAGGCTTTGAAACCTTCATTGACCCTTTTTGGCCAATGCCCACCACTCATGCAGTTGACAGACGTGACAGTAATCAAAGATAAACTTTGTGTTTTGGTTATACGCAATATGCTACCTAAACGTTTGCCGCCAAGGCGTAAGATCTCAACAGCGGATGTAGTTTCAGGTCAAATAACAAGCCTAAGCAAATGTTTTATCAACCGCAGTCTGTCAGACACTTTCAACCTAATGTTGAAGGTTTTTTCAAGTTTTTTCATTACAAGACTTTTGCTGAATAAAAACTACAAGCTTTTGGGGCTATTCTGTCGGTTGGTAGGTAGCACCTATCAATGAGGTGGCCACAAACACACCGGTTTAAGCAACCGAAACGGAGTGCCAGAAGCAATCCACATGTTTCAGTAAAATCTTCGGTGTTTAGGCCTCGGTTTCCACAAAAGAGAAGGGCGTTTATCAGTGTTCATCCTGTTAGACTGAGTTCTCAACACCTGAGAAGAACAGAAAGGAGTACGCTACCAGGCTGACTGGTGGTTTCGTTAGATCATTTCGGGTCCGTTTTGCTGGTGACTAAACCCAATTACTTAATTTCCTCGATTTACTTTGTTTAGGTCTGTTTATAGGAATGAGTAAGCTTCATACATGTCGTGGATCGTGTGTGCATCCCACCTACTTTTCTGACTAACTATATCTTCATGATGTACGGTCCAGACCCAAAGAAGAGCGGCCGTATAAGTGGTTCTTGAACGCCTGACAGACTCAGCACGCTCAAGAGGATTACGACATCACAGTCGTGCTTTAAGTAGATCTGACTGTAATAAAACGATAAAACAACAGGGGAGACACTAAACATCAAAGGAAGAGATTTCAAGCCATCCGATATCTTCAACTCTAAAGAACTGGGTCACAACTCCAAAATATAGGGCTGGAAAAATAGCAATTAATTAACAGAGTCATTTGTTTTCAGCAGATTTGTTATGAAAGTGTGGATATGATCTGGCGGTACGTTTGTTATCGTCAATGACTTCGCGAACGGAAAGTTGTCAGAGCGCTGTCAGGCAGAAGTACCTACCCAATGCGCCCTGTGATATCTCCTCGTATGGTGACAAAATGTTTGCAAGCCAATCTCCGCGAACAGATCAACAGCCACCTGATCAACAACTAATAACGTCAGATGTTCATATACGGATACCTTTAACTATTTCCCTTCTTCAGAATAAACCGTTCCAGAAATTTTAGGTTCAATGAAATATACCTATAAACTTCTGGGGTATAAAAAGATGTGTTTGGTTACCCGTTTGTTGGAGTGTTTCACACCTACTGTTCAAATAACGAGCTGAAATCAAACTCAAACCGTGATATTGTGTCTTCACAATTTCTAGGAAGCCAACCTTCCAGATGTCTTGCTTTTCAGTCTGTACCAAATGCCTCAGTAATCTCGGTTCTTGCCTTGTATCAAGGCCACAAAAGGATGTCGATAAAACCACGTTGTTCATATGCAGCTAATTTATTAGACTCAGAAGTCCGAGGAGCCACGAAAAACTGGTAACTATGCCAAATAGGACGATAACTTACCACGACATCTAGAAGTCTTGCTGGAATAGACTCAGTGAATACCCAGAAATTTCTTAGACCACCGAAGATGTTTTTCTTGTTTTGATACTACTTGTAAGGTCGGCGAACAGTTCACTACCGGTTCCTTTCTTTGTGGGGTTCATCAGATTGACCTAGTTTCATTATTTCCACCAATCTCCTTTCGTACACGAATATCGAATTGTACGTGCCTTCAAATCAATACTCGTCTACAAACCAAATTGCTGGAAACAGGAGACTCATATAAATCCCAGTAGTATCTTTCGTTAAGGAGAATATTCAGCACAAAGGCCGCTTCATGTTTCAGCTAAAGCGGAGTATCGAAGCAGTTTCCTAATATGTCACTGCTTGTAAGATCGATTCTGGATAGTCCACCACAAGTTTCCGGCTTTGGGTAAACAAAATGACACGGTTGTATCGCGGTGAAACACCAGTGCTCTCTGGTGTTGTTGTCAACGGTGATCATGATGGTGTCCAATATATTCAGCGACCTTACAAGTAGTGTGATAGCGAGAAAATTGCTTTGCTGTCTTTAATACTATTCCAGCTGGAGCATGTCAAGTGCATAATTCATCATGAAACATCAGATAGCCTAACTGCAGTGTTAATGCCATTTTTGTGGGCGTTATCTTGAACCCGGACGTGTACTTCGGATAGTACCGAAAATTTGGTCGGCCGTTATTTGAATTTGCGTTCCATCGTCAAGCTACACTGGTTTCAAATGACTGGCTTTATTAGGAGCTTCAGTAGAGTGCTAGTCCGTAATTAGACCGAGTCTGTGCTGAAAAACTCAGAAGTACTATACTCCTTATAAGGAATTATGGGTAGTGTGCATCTCACGAAACTGCCGTAGGGAGTTTTGTAGCTGCGACCTTCCGGCGAGTATTTCAAACATGAACGGCTGGTCCGAGATTCCCTGGGATTCCATGGGATGTGCACCTCTGAGTCTTCTCGATAAGGACAAAACAGCTGTACAGCGCCTCTTGGTCTCGCAGCATAGATTGGCTTCACTTAGGGGCGAAGTTTTCAGCCAAAATTGCGAAATCTCCTCGCACTGTCATCAGTTTGTTGGAAATGTTGTATAACCGACACTCCGACTGCCACTTACCCTGTGATTCAGTTCACATACAACTGCAGTTATTTCTTCCCCATGTGTGAAGCCAACCAAATCATAAATGAAACACGTGTAGTGCCATTGTTCACATCAGCTAAAACGCTTCCGATCACATTCTTAATGTCTTCCAGACAGTGATTTGTCCTCGTGAGGTGAGTGACTGACAAGAACCGTAATGTGTGCCCTCTAAACCAGGGAGGTTACCTATCGACCTCGTGCGGCGAAGAATTTTGCACCGGAATTTCGGTACTGTTGCCCAAACGCTGATTCAAACTGCATGTGAATCGTCTAAATGCCCAAATGATTTGCACATCTTTTAGAGCTTGTCAGTCTCAGTCATGTAGATATCCACAAACGAATGAATCTTCTATGATATGGCTAAACTCGGCTGAAAGTCACTAGACAAGACAACCAGTCAGGCAGATCTGCAGCGGAAACCAATCAAATAGCTAGACGTCGACCGGTCAAAATGCAACCCAGAGAGGCAAACAGTGGGCCCAATCATCCCAAAGACTAGTCATAACCAAAGATCCTTTCCGTCAACACATTCTTTATAACCACAAGCACAACACTTTTCAGCACTTACTAACCGGGGAATCACTGCTCCGACACCACTATTTCATGAGACCCTGATGATGTCACTTTGACGATGCCACGGCGAATCCGTTATCCAGATTGACGGACGCCTCAGTGACCTTCTACACGAGCTTTCAGCATCTCCACACATAAAGCACATCTGGCTAAATTCATTCACACATTTAGTCTGCAACCACAGCATGACTGACTCTTGAAAGCTGATTGGAACGGTTCGAGTTCGCGGAATAGTCCGGACGATTGATGCTTGCTTCCCAATTATTAGATGGAAACCTTTGGCTCAGATTGTAAGACTGGGCGAAAGTGTAGCACAATGGTGTTCTCCATCGAGGCACGCTTGTGAGCCTGTCTATATTTCAGGTAACAATCAAGTAGAGCATACGGTTGACGGAAACCCGGGGACTGCGCCTACCTGATGAGCTCTAAGAAAGGCGAAACCGGTGGTGGGCTGTCGACGGATTTTCAGCAACCTAATGAGTAGTACATTACAATGATAAACATGTATCGCGATATTTCGAATATCGTAGCGAATGTAACATCAGGCGGTCTTGTGCAGCATATTCATTTGCCTGGAAACATCACAAACGGGAGATTCAGCTGGGTTCCAGGTGAGTCTCAGTAGAACATAAGGTTGACTGACACTCAGGGACTAAGCCTACCTGATGAGTCTCAAGAAAGGCGAAACCGGTCATGGACGAATTTTCGGCAACCTTATGGGTAGTGTATTACGAATGAACAAGGTACCTAGTTTACGGTGAGAAATGAATGACACTCAATTCGAATAGTCGAGCTCTGGAAAAAATTATTTATCTGTTTGCGTTTTGTGATCTCTATGAGTATTCGAGGCTTTATGGTAATCCTCACGAAGTTCTGTCTAAGACGCCGATTCGAACCTCGAAATCTCCTTATTAGGAGCAGAGGCACTTCCGCGTTTTTCCTTCCGGCTCTCTTATCGCATGGTGAAAGCCCATAGCCAAATGCCAAACATTGAAGTGAGATCATTTAGAGGGGAATTAAACGAGACTCCACACGGGATTTTTGAACGGCGCTGTAAAACGTTTCGTTTTATGCAAGCATCAGGACCCACTAAAACCGTCAAAAACGTAAGCACTATTACTAAAGTTGTCATTACCATGAGATCACAACGAGAAGAGACATCGAGTTTAATTTTTCTTCCACAGTTTCACGATCAAACGGTCGCTTCAGTGAAATAATGTGCTACTTAACCACACTGAGTGTAGGCTCTCCTATTTTTCTTTGAAAAGACTTGCTTCATGTATTTGTTTGTGAGTAATATAATTGTCAATGTTTCAATACTGCGCTCTGCTACCCGTCTGACAACTAGAAAAGGTTATATTTTGTCTCTGGCCAGATTCTCTCGAAATTTTAGGCAGACCCTTGTGATACTTTCTGCCAAACCTTTGTTCAATCAATCCATATCAGCACCAGAAATTGACATAAACCACTCGGTAACCTTAACCTGGAATCCAGACTGTTCAAATTCGTGATCATCTGGGTAGGGTTACGTAGCCCATGCGATAAGACAATGCGAATCACCATGTAGATGCACACCACTGCCAATCGATTGCCGACTGTCAATCGATCATCATCCAAATTCTAATCGGTTTTTGTTGCACTGCTAGTCCGACATAGCATGTTTACGCATACGATTTTAGGCGATTGATTTGTTCAACAGAATATCGGTAGATCCACACGTCAAAAGTATTGACTTTAGCTGCCAATCGATTGCCGACTGTCAATCGATCATCATCCAAATTCTAATCGGTTTTTGTTGCACTGCTAGTCCGACATAGCATGTTTACGCATACGATTTTAGGCGATTGATTTGTTCAACAGAATATCGGTAGATCCACACGTTATCCAAGGCTCAAATCCTAGATTTCATTAGAATATTCAAACTTGTGAGGGGAGAAGTGGATCTGAGTTGTCTCAATATTTTGCGTTTGCGGCGATATGTGGGAAGTAGGGAAGGGCGTGCTGATAGTGAAGTCGTTAAATTTGATCCATGAGGATAAGTTAAAACCTGACAACGTAAAGGTGATCCCAACTCCGACCTTGGTAACCAAGTGGACAGTATCATGAGTTGAAATCTAGTTGACCCGGGTTCGAGTTTTCCCTTGACCGCCTGTAAAAGGGCTGACGACCAACGATACGTTTTGCTGACATATATACGCAAAGCACAGTTATGGACTTTAGTTAACCTTGTGTAAGAGCGGGTGCCAACCACGCGTTCGCGGGTAGACCTAGTTGGAGCCTGAATGACCTCAATATTCTTTCGCAACTGAACACTAGGTTCGTCGTCCGTGGATGAGCTGAAGTCAGTAAAAAGATAGCACCCTCTAGACAGTCCAACGTTGTAGAAGCCGTTCAGGAAGATACCAAGCAGAGGCTGGCAGGAGCTGGACGGTTGGGAGCACTTTGAGCGGCATTAAAGATGGTCATGTGTGTTTGCTAAGACACCCCACTCTGACCTTGGAAATAAGATTAGTAACTCAGCAGTACGACAAGAGCTTATTTACACGCCCTTTTTCGTCCTTTAACTACTCCTCTCTTTTAGCTACGACAGTCCTTATAGTTGTGAGCTTATGAGTTTTACTGCAGTGACTGTGAAGCTGGCATACTGGTTCCGAGCTTCTAGTCACCCAGCTATGTGTATCCACTCGGATACAGGATTTGCTGGTGTGCAAACGAGAGTGTTGTCAAATTCTATACACTTTGGGTCCAAGTAAAATGTAAGTTTGGCGGAAACTTGGGAACTGTGTCTACCTGATGAGCCCTAAGATGGACAAATACGGTCATGGGCTGTCAGACGGTTTTCAGCGACCTCATGAGTAGTGCCCCTAATGTTTTTGTTTGCAATGAGCTCTTAACTCCATGGTACTGAGTTGACGCACGATACACCGGGTATGGATCGCTTTATCTCTCAGTTTATACATATGTAAATGAATGAAACAGAACAAGAGTTTGAACCCTAGAGACGTCAGGAGCCCATCGTCTGGTTGAAAATGGGCATTTTGTTGGTCCTCCAGCTGCGTTTCACGTCGTGTACAGGACCACAAACTATAAGTTGCTACACTTTGCTGAATCCATTGCTAATAGATGACAGAAGGGATCAATCACAGTCATGACACTCCGATTGTGGCTGACTGGCTTTCGACCTCCAGATAGTAAAGTCTCTTGTAATCTTTTATTGGAGGTTTCGATGAAACTAATCTGTGCTGAGAAAAAACTGTATGGTTATTTGATCCCTATTGGAGATCAGCAGTGGTGCGTATTTCACGAAATTGCAGGGAGTCTTGAACATGCGACTTCTCGGCTATTAGTTTAAACACTTAACCAATCGTTCGCGAGCGGCTGTTTCGAGACTCTCTCGAGTTTCCCAAAATGCATAATGCACACGACAAATCAGTTCTACACTGATTCTAGGGTTTACAGCATAGAAGGGCTTCAGTTACCGGGCGAAATCTCCATTAAAACTTCTAGTTCTCCTCCTCTGTTTTATTTGGTTGTCTGCCGTTGTTAAAGGGGAATCGATAGACTGCTAGTGTATTTCAGTTTGGGGGCGAGATGGCTCAGTGGTCAGAGCGCCAAATTACTGACTGGAAGGTTCGTGGTTCAAACCCGACTTCTACATCTCGACTTCACCTTTCCGGGCTTGGGCAAGCTGGTAGTGTCCCAGATCTCGTGCTTCCTTCTGGTGACAGTTAGGCACCGAAAGGGTGCTAACGACATTACTCTCTATTATACACGTGAAAATGTACAACGAAATACACCGGTATATCGTGTGACGGGCCATTTATCTGCGCTGTTTCCAAGTTTAAAGCGAAAAGCCGAGGTTTTTTCTTCAAAACTCGCTATCCTTCGTAGTTTTCGAATTCGTTCTTATCAGAAGGAGGAAACTTCAATCGGTCCGTCTTGGACTTTTTTGTGCTTATAGAAGCGTGTAGTTAGCTGGTAAACAAATTTAAAGCACCATGAGGGGTTGGTCAATTTTACGATCGATCGCCCCCGTTGGAGTTCAACTGCGACTTAACTCTCAGCATATTGGCTCTATCGAGATGAAGAGGCGTTGAGATGTGATAAGTAAAAATAAGGTTTCCCGATGGAACGCCTTCGTAGCTTGGTAAAGTCTAAGAAACGAAAAAAACATAAGTAGTAATTTTTACTGCGATCACCAGAAGCTCTCTGTCTTCTAACTACCCAGATCAAGAAGAATATAAACTACGTACTGTCGAATTCTCCACACAGTTATGGTCTGCAGTTGAAGGCCGAGTTGAAGTCCCGACAACACCAGCTCCACTGTGTGATGTGAAATCATCACCAACTGGTCGCACTGACACGTGATTCACAAAATGCACTCTTGCGATTAGTGTTGTCCTCTTCCGGCTGT
>NW_008752116.1:187124-204500 GCF_000715545.1 Opisthorchis viverrini
CACGTGTCGCGTAGCGGCTGTTTCGAGACTCTCTCGAGTTTCCCAAAATGCATAATGCACACGAAAAATCAGTTCTACACTGATTCTAGGGTTTACAGCATAGAAGGGCTTCAGTTACCGGGCGAAATCTCCATTAAAACTTCTAGTTCTCCTCCTCTGTTTTATTTGGTTGTCTGCCGTTGTTAAAGGGGAATCGATAGACTGCTAGTGTATTTCAGTTTGGGGGCGAGATGGCTCAGTGGTCAGAGCGCCAAATTACTGACTGGAAGGTTCGTGGTTCAAACCCGACTTCTACATCTCGACTTCACCTTTCCGGGCTTGGGCAAGCTGGTAGTGTCCCAGATCTCGTGCTTCCTTCTGGTGACAGTTAGGCACCGAAAGGGTGCTAACGACATTACTCTCTATTATACACGTGAAAATGTACAACGAAATACACCGGTATATCGTGTGACGGGCCATTTGTCTGCGCTGTTTCCAAGTTTAAAGCGAAAAGCCGAGGTTTTTTCTTCAAAACTCGCTATCCTTCGTAGTTTCCGAATTCGTTCTTATCAGAAGGAGGAAACTTCAATCGGTCCGTCTTGGACTTTTTTGTGCTTATCGAAGCGTGTAGTTATCTGGTAAACAAATTTAAAGCACCATGAAGGGTTGGTCAATTTTACGATCGATCGCCCCCGTTGGAGTTCAACTGCGACTTAACTCTCAGCATATTGGCTCTATCGAGATGAAGAGGCGTTGAGATGTGATAAGTAAAAATAAGGTTTCCCGATGGAACGCCTTCGTAGCTTGGTAAAGTCTAAGGAACGAAAAAAAAACATAGGTAGTAATTTTTACTGCGATCACCAGAAGCTCTCTGTCTTCTAACTACCCAGATCAAGAAGAATATAACTACGTACTGTCGAATTCTCCACACAGTTATGGTCTGCAGTTGAAGGCCGAGTTGAAGTCCCGACAACACCAGCTCCACTGTGTGATGTGAAATCATCACCAACTGGTCGCACTGACACGTGATTCACAAAATGCACTCTTGCGATTAGTGTTGTCCTCTTCCGGCTGTCGTATCGAGTGGACCTCATGTGTGTTCCGGAGTTCAACACGGACGGTGGAATAAACAATTCGATGTGCTTCGCTTGTGACACTGTCCCTGTGTTGTAATGACAATTTCATTTAGTCTGAAATGAATCAACGACTTGAACTTCTAATGGTCCTACTTTGGTAATTACCTTGCCCGTCATTTTCATTCTCGTGTTTTGCAGAGAGTGCACGCACACTTTTNCACACTTGCACTTCCGGGCGGTACAACAACGCGGTGGTTCTATTAACAAGGTGACGCAGTTACGTTTGGGTGCCTGTGGGGCGATGGTGTCTTCACTAGCGAAGTTCGGGGTGATCTCCTTAGATGTGTAAAACACAGGAGTTACCATTTTTAGCAGTACGTCTTATGATCCGTTCTCCACTCAACCAACGACCTATTCATGCATTTCTATTTTGTGGGTTAGCTCCGGTTCCAGACCATTCCTATTCATGCATTTCTGTTTTGTGGGTTAGCTCCGGTTTCCAGACCATTACACCGATAGAGCGAACTGGGAAGAGCGAGCTGTGAAATACGGCTAAACGGACACTGAGTTTTAGGTAGAAATGAAGTTTGTTTTGTTAGTTAGCATGTTTCACGAAGGTATCAATTTATTTTGAAATTTGTTCTGTTGATGTTCTGTTCTGTTGTTCTGTTCTGTTCTGATGGGGCACTGGATACAAGTGGGCGCTGAACGTAGTTCATGAGTCCGCCAGCATGTAGAGACAGTCAAACCCTTCTTCTTGCAGGTAGTTAAAACAACTACCCTTATAAGTGGATCGCTTTCTTTCAGCGGTCAGGAAACCCCAGTTCATTCCGAATGCCATCCTTAGAGACTGTACAGCGGGGAAAAATGTGTGCCACTCAATTTTTGCTCGATTACACAATAGACTCGTCCAGAACCACACATCAAACCCCGTGTCGAGAAGTAATTTAAAGAGTAAGCACAGTACTCGATGGGTTTCTTTGACTACGCAACGCGATGTGGAGTGCGTAGCCATTCAGATTACCCTGTTGATGGTCCACACACACACGCACACTAATTTGGTTTCGACTCAACCGCATCCAGCTTAATCTCTCCTTTCTGATGGTCCGCTTCTGCTACCGAATTTGGATTCAAGTAGAACGTAAGGCCGACGAAATGTAAGGGAGCCGTTCTAACCTGATGAGCCCCAAGAACGGGCAAAACTGGTAGTGGGCTGTCGAAGAGTTACGTCTAGACATATCAGCGGTTTACTTGTTATCCACACTCACGTCCAAAGTGAATCAAAATTGACCCGATAATCAATGAAGATTTTAGATGTGTAGAAAAGCATTCTTTACTCCTCTCATCGGTCTAAGGATAGACCGTGTCAGTTTAACCATTACGCGAGGAAATATTGTAGCGTTTTCAAATTCGCATTCTGTTCTACGATGACTGAGAGAACACCAATAGGAAAAAGTGCCAGTTGGACGAAATACATCTGCATGTAAATTTGTGTTACCAGAAGAGTGAGTTGGAAATCAGATGATGATATGCTTCATCCGATTGGAGTGTACGCAGGTCACCTGGTTTTTCAGTTGTTACGCAGTCCGTTTCTTTGCGGAACAGACCCAACTGTGTGCAGTTCGGTATTCAACTGGACTGACGAAAACTCGAGAACTGCGGTTAGTTGTTGAGTCCCACGAAGGGCGAAATCTGTCGTGGCCCCCGTCGAACAGTTTCCCAAATCCCTAAGTACTTGTTTAAGAAAATGTTAGTCGATCTCCTTCGAACAGCGACCTGTATTCGGCGCACATTCCTGGAAAGTGCCCTCTACGTGCACAGAAGAAGGGGATTTAAACTACTGATCTCTAGAACCATTATATAGAAAGTAGCGCCGACTTTGAAAAACAACGTCGGTTCGTTCGGATGTGCAAACAGGATAATTTGTTCGATTTTAACTCGTGTCATCTTTGATTTCTTTTGTTAAACCTCTAAACTCTGACATAACGCATTCTGCGTTGCGCTCTTGTGCACAAAATCTGGGAACCCTTAAGCACCCGAATTTCAGCAATCCCAAACCACCGGTTGCTCCAAACAGGCACACGATTCAGCGCTGTTGCTTCAGTTGGTGGTACCTCTTAGCAAAGCGCACCCTATTTGAGGACATTCAGCAGTTTGGAACGTCGTAGAAGCCATATTTTCGTAGAATTCATACGAAGAACACCCTGACGGAGTATATTGGTTAAGAACAACACTGGGTTGCGTGAACACTGATCGTGCTGTACATTGATCCGCCTTATTTCAGGTCACTCTTGTCAGTCACATTAGGGGTTACTTTCATGGCTGATCGTCAGCATGAGTGAAGTACGACATCTGCGACCACGTCTGCTTTTTCTTTGTGCGTGTTTGCCTTGACCGGTCATGAGTTTTTACCTTTGATGTATATTATCCTGACGTGTCCGAACCGAGAGAAAAAACTGCACCCCATGCTACGTCGATCTGAGCTTTTAGACCGTGTGTTTTGAAGGCACCCGCTTTGGGATAAAGTAAACTAGTGACAGTTGTTCCTTGAAGTAACGAGGAAATTTTAGATTGATGTGTGGAAACACCTCCATCCTCAACTCGACAGTCACATTACGTACGTGGGGTATTGCCGGATATAAAACCAGGAAAGACAGGCTATCCGAAAAAGAAAACGAACGTTTTGTCCACACCGGAATTTCGAAGGCCACTGCGGATCACTCAATTTTAGAGACATAATGTATCAGCCATAGCGTCCAGTTGTGGTATCTTTCGGTATCAAGCTGCCATGCCCCTGAAGGAAGAGCGACGTCCAGGTTGTCATTGCCTAGACAGTATTAGTCGAGATGCAGAGGTCGGATGCGAACCACGGACCCGCCGGTCAGGAAGTCCTCGCCTTGACCTTTGAGCTATATCCAGCTCAACTGCTAAAAAGAAAACTGGATTTTGGAGGGGTGCATAGTCGTTTTCGACACGAGATTGTAAGGACAGAAACACAAGAATGAGTCCAGCAACACTGATTTTTCTGTCACTGTAGCGGGAGAAGGTGACAAAATTAGGTCATCATTACCTGGTGTGTGATTAAAGCCCGTCAGAGCTTCCGCAGTCAGCTGTTTTGGGATGAATTGAGTGTACTATCTGGAGACACGTTAGCATGCTTTTACCTGAAGACAGGTACAATACAGTCGAAACCAATTCATTCTTAGAAGAAAACAATCACCGGTTTCGTTGACAAGTGTCGGGAAGTTCCCGAAACAACGCTTGTGACATTTGTTCAAGCGATCAGACGTTCAAAGAAAGTGCAACCGTGTGACAGTGGCTTGTTATTGAACATAAAGTGGACTAGAAATCGACCCCTTGGAGCATTCAAAAGAGCGAACCTCTGTGCTTTAAGAAATTAACTTATTCGCTTAGCTTGCCCTCGTACTTTCCCTGTGGAATAGGCCCAGGGGGAATGCATGAACTAACATGAGGTACTTGTATCTCAGATCCCTTATACAGAGGACTCTCACAACTAAGTGGGCACCCATTAAGGAGGGGTTTTCTCTGTAGACCTTTGATCAAGTCCTATTCCAGCGGACAAAAATGCATATCTTCGCTCAGGTGTTAGCTTGTAGAAACTTTGACACAGCACGTTTGATCAAAACAGGACTTTCATTGTTCACGCAGTCAAATGATCGGCCGTTCACGCCCCTGTGTTCATCCAACTATATCTGCGCCTTGTCCGCTGGTCAGGCGCAGTCAGATTCAGATAAACACTGAATGGTGTTTGACTCCAAGACAATAAACATCGAATGACGATAAACAGTGAGTGAACTACCAATCAGTGAGGCCCACAAATCGATTGTCCGAGTGCTCTTGTGGACTAACCTATCCAATCGACAACCTAATCCCGTTTCCTTGTTGTACACGGACTCTGTCCAGTTGTGCTCATGTATCGTGCTGTGTTGTCCACATTGATTATTGATGTATGTATGTTAGTGCCGACCGTATCTCATGTTCAGATTTTGTGCAGTGTAACCACGAATCGTTAGAGTACCCCGGAGCCGACGTTTCGCACGATTCCTAAGAATATTATCGTTTCTTTTGAACCGCATTACTACAAACACAAAAAGAGCAATGGATAGATGTAGGAGAACATATGAAAAAGGGAAACGTTCCATTCGAAGGTGTGCCGTTGGTAGTGTTTCTGAGAGGCGAAAAGATCTACAACTTATTTAATGATTCATGGAATGGAAGCACACATGTGAAGATCAGAAAGCGAAAAATGGGATGAACACTCCTGAATGACAACAACTACTTTCATTTGCATACCAACTTGGTTTCGACGCAAGACGTAACTGAATCCAGCCAAATATCTCGCCTATCACGACCATGGGCTGTCGAAGGTTTTTCAGCAACCTTTGGAGTAGTATGTTACACTCTCAAAATGTACTGCGATAGCTCGACTACCGTACCAACCGGAACATGAGGCGGCCTTGTGAAACACATACAGTTGGAGAGGAAGACCACCATGAATGAGAGATCCGGCACAAATCAGTTGCCTTTTTTCGTAAAGAAATCCCTATGCAATTAAGAGCACTTGGCGAATTCCGTCCAATTCGAGTTGGGTTAGAACATACGGCGGAGGGAAAGCGGAAGAGTGCGCCGAACTTATGGGCCAGAAGTAGAATGACGAAACCAGCCGTGGATTGTTTAACAATATTCAGCAACCTTATGAGTAGTGTGTTACGTACAGACAGTCCTAATATTTTCGAGAAATAGACTAATTTGCAAATCAATTTTGTTTTCACGAGAGACGTAACTGAATCTCTCGTTTATGATATTCTACAACTGAATGTGCTGCACACATGCCACCTCATGTTTCAGTTGGCACGATATTCGAGATATCGCAGTATATTTTCTTAAAGGAAACTACTCACAAGGTTGCTGAAAACTCTTCGACAGCCCACGACCGGTTTCGCCGCCCCACTTCGGGCTCATCAGGTAGGCGCAGTCCCCGAATTTCCGTCAACTTATGTTCTACTTGAACCCAACTTGGACTGTTTTCGAGAATTACATTGCGAATATCGTACTGCGATGTCTTGAATATCCTACCGGATGAAGCGCGCAACGCATTCAATTGAAAAACAGCAAAAACTGGATGTTAGGTTGAGCCTCTTTTGAAAACCAAATTGATACTCGAATGAGTGTATTTCTCGAAAACAGTCCAAGTTGGGTTCAAGTAGAACATAAGTTGACGGAAATTCGGGGACTGCGCCTACCTGATGAAGAAAGGTGAAACCGGTCGTGGGCTGTCGAAGGGTTTTCAGCAGCCTTGTGAGTAAAGTTCTGAATATTCTCCAAATCGCAGTAGGCGCCAGCACAGTCATAATTCACAGATCAGACACAAGGTGTCTTTCATACTACGGTGAATGTTATTGGCGGGAAGGAGCACACAATGCCATGCCATAAACTGTCGTAGAGGGCTCAAGTCAGTAACTGCGACTTCAAGACGTCCCATTCCAACAACACGTTTAGCTCTTTTGTTCATCAGTTGATGAACCGAAATTCAGAATAACAGTCAATAGCAGGTCGGGCTAAGAGTATATCGAAGAAAAAATTTTCAGCACCGTATTTATGCTTTCTCCCATCCCACATAAGCATTCAGCACCTATCCACACCTCCTACGTCTTTGACTGTAGGATCGACCCTCCAATACAGTGTTTAGTTCATGCTTGACGGAAAGCTTCAAAATAGGTGCTCTGACCTCCTTGAAATCAAGGTGCTGCAGAGGACGGAAACGTTTCTCAAGTTCCTTTGCAAACCGACTTTGACCAGTCCACCGCGCATCACGCTAGGGCCACCCAGTCGGCCCGACGAAGAAGTGGTTCCGTGCTCATTATTCCGGTGAAGAACGCAGTCGCGTCAGATCCCGGTGCCATCTTGGCCGTCTTGAACCGCCTCACAGCCTCCTGGCGGTCGGCCGTCGTGTCAAACTTGCCTGCAAGGGCTTTTTTCGCGGTGGCCCAGTTCATCTTCCGAGAACCCCTTCTGGTGGCACTCAAGGCCGCCTTCTCCCGCCCCCCGGGGAGGGTCTTCAGCGCCGCCAAATTACCCCGGTCGATATCTAGTCCAGCAGCTTCCGTAACCTCCTCAAAGTCCTCCAGGGAGGTCCTAACATCCCCATCCTCAAAAGGTTGTGGTCACGGGATCCTCATCCTGGTCACGGCACCAAATGAATGGAAGAAGGCTTTTGCTGAGGACTTATCTATTAGAAAATGTCAACTAAACGGTTACAGACTATTGGACACGGGAGCAAAACTCTCATATGCATCTTGTTTACAAAATCTGAACATCCATCTTCTCCGTGAACGCTTCTTCCTGAACTTTCCTGCATATTCATTGACTGCTGCTCAAATCCAAGCGAGTGCTACAAAGCGACTCTAGAAATTCCGTAATGGATATCGCTTTTCAAGGAACGCAAAGCGGATTTACGACAAAACATACTAATCGCACGCCTCCCTCATCAGTAGTATCACCGTTTGATCAATCTGACCGAAGGAGATCGCCGTACAGAGATGACTGGCAGCAAATTTCCAAGACTAGGCTCTAGTGGATTTGTGAAACTGAGATTCATTTGAGAGTCGACCTACCCTCAACAGGCTATCCTGTGTGCCAGTATTTTCAACGTCAGGACGGTTTAGAACGGCTTTCTTCAGCGAACATGCATAGACTTATACGCTTGGGAACAGAATAGATTTTACTGGGCCTGTTTGTGCCTTGGGAAATACTGGAATACTGAAAAGGTCCGTCCGTCTTTCGGTACCTCCACACAGAATCACAGGAGCAGCTGTCCACTGAAGATCGGTGTGTATCGCAATGGCGTTTATTCTGCATCTTGTAGACGTGCCAAAGGGATTCGATGGTTTATGTGTGAGCCTCAGTTATTGGATCCACAAAGTTTTCGGAATGATTAACCGTTTCATGAGTATAATTCATGTCAATCATCGTTTCAATTCCTTGGTATGATACCCATATATCGGAGATGATTGAGCCGGGAGCGATGCAGGCCTGAATGGTGTCCATCAAAGTGGCCGCAGTTCGATCTGGCACTGCATACATGAACACTTCTTTAGTTTCCCTGCAGATCCCCCCGAAAATCCACTGCTGGAGGACGACTCGCCCTGTGTAGTTTTTACGGTGAGATATTAGCGTCTCCTCGATCTCGACGTGTAGACCTGGGCCGCCGACAACTGCTGGAGTGCGCAAAAGCCGCCAGGCGCAAACTTCGCGAAGAAAATACTTCCGGTCAACAGAGGTCATGTGGCTAATAGATAATTCCTCGAAGCAGAATTTGATTTTTGCCAAATTTTTGGAGCAGTGATAAATGAATGGAATTACTGTCCTAAACTCCATCCTGGACCCCCCAGCCAAGTTCCCTCTCGAAGACCGATTTCTTGTCAACACTTTTGGGTATTACACTTCCACCTGTCAAAAACGGTTGAAAGTGTCATTTGGTGGCCATTGTTGCATAAACTTTGCTGCTGGATCACTCCGTGGCTTTGCGAAAAACGTAATGCCGTATCCTTGTCATGAACGCGAGTTGAAAGCGTCAAAAATTTCACTTAAGGTTTTACGTCCGAACGGAGAAAGTTTGTGCACAAAATGAGCCGAGAAGCGGATAAGGAATCGTTTTCATCAAAAACAGGCCAAGGTTGTGTGCGTACATTAACTTTGAGCTGGCAAGAAGTGGCAGGGTTTAGCTTTTCGCGTTAGTGGCGGGGCTTATCTGTGAAAGATCACTATGCACATTTAGCTGATCTGAAGAAATAGGACTGGTCCGAATAGTCTACGAAGCCTCATGGAACCTGAAAAGATCAAACTTCTCTGGCGCTCGCCACAGACTTCTCAAACAAAGTTTCGCCGCAACCGGCCTCAGACTGTTCTCATTTGCATATGATGAAGCGTTCCCGACACGACGAAATTCCGCCTGTCCATTCCCTTTCACATTGTATCTATAATTCGCTTTGCCTGCAAATGCGACACGTTTTTGGGGGTTATAAACCATGCAAACGAGCAAGCAGACAATCGGCATAACTCCGCCATGATCAATCCCGAAAAATGTCGTTGAAAGTAACCGATCAGTTGTCATTAGCTATGAATTTCTCATCGCTACAGGATGTGATGAACAGTCAAACGAATTTGTCTCTCGTTCACGCTACGCACGCTCTCGCGCATGCGAATGAGTGAACTACGCTCAACCATGTGGTTGGCTCGTATGCCGATGTGATCGATCGCGTTTGTTTAAAAAAAGCACGTTTTGACTGAACCGAGTTACTGGTGACAGAACTCAGTGAAACTGTTCAGACTGGCAGTTCATACCCCTTGTTGAGGCCATTCCAGTTGGGGTGACATCCACATTGTTTTGAAGTTTTAGAGCTTGCTTGGTTTGTATACGATCCACTTAAACAATAAGCTAGCCCACAAGAGTGAGTTCTACTCACCAATCCAAGTTTAAGTCCTACAACTTGTTTGGATGCTTGTAAGCGGATTGTCCCGACGGCGTTGCAACACATGATTTCATTCGACAGAAAACCGATGGCCCCATTGTTGATCTTACTCCTGTATCATCCAAACCGTTTGATGAAAACCAAATTCTTTGATCAAAACATCAACCTACTTTAAGGAGTTCTTTGTTAATTAAGAACAATAAACTCTTTGGTTAGTTTGGGTTCTCCCGGGTGCAATGCCTGACTTTGGTCCATCTTAATGTCACCATTCGTTTACTGCATAAGATATCGACAAAAGACGGTGTCGTTTGGGTGGATGGAATCTACGGCCAAACCTTTTTTTAATCTACTGATGGTGACCAGGGTCTGCTCGTTTGAAGCTGGACTTTCGTAGATTTATGAGGCCTACAAAACTGGAGTTTTTTTCGAAAGACTCAACTATAAAGAGCTGTGAACGTAGTAGTTCTCAGATTATGAGGCCATTTCAAGTGCTTTCTAGAAAATTGTCCAACTGTAGCACCTTTTCGGTGCCTAACTGCCATGCCACTCGAAGTTTGCACGACGGCTGGGATACTGCCAGTTTGCCAAAGACTAGACAGGGGAAGTCTAGAGGCAGACGTCGGGTTCGAACCACGAGCTCTAACCACTTGGGCCATCTCGGCCCTTTGTATTGACCATCATGCCTCCCACAAAAGCAACCAGTTGTTATGCGGTACACGCCAAGACACGCCTCCAACGGCTGAGATCTTGAATTTCTGATGGCTGAATTTCCACGGCCGAATTATCCGGCCTGCTGAGGGAATGTCATCTCACTTCTTCTCATTCGGTCACAGAACTCAAGAAAATTAATCATTTCAACGGAAACAAAAGAATTTTCCATCTTGAAGGAACATTGTGCTCATAATTTTACTAGGAATTCTTCGATGGCACGTGACTACTTTCACCTTTCATCGGCTTCATCAGGTAGGCATAGTCAATCAGTTTCCGTCAACCTGATGTTCTTCATAGTCTGTGATACACAACCGTTTGCAAATTAAATTGGTGCTAACGGGAGACTCGAGTTAATTCCGGGGCCGATTCAGGGTCACATGTGCTCCAGCTAAGCACTCAAACAGGTGCTTTGTGCTCGCGGGTTTACTGCTCGTGGCCAGACCTCAGGAATCGCGCTCAGGAGGCAGTTTAGTTCCCAGAAGAATTTTTCTTCTTTTCTTCATCTAATGGTCTCCACTGTCGTTCACAAAAATATTGATTACTTCAATCAATATTGTACACATTTTGGGCCGGTGCATCACAATGGCTTTTGTGTCAACAAGTCGGAAATTCTCGTTGTAACTTTGCCGTTCAGGCATTATGTGGGTCCACTGAGCGCACTTATAGCACGCACTTGAGCATCTTCGCTGTACCAGTAATGAATAAAATCTATGTGACGCCACAGCTAACAATGGTTACAGTGCTAACAGGTAGTTTTACAATACAAGATGCTAAACTGTTTAACTTTGTATGACGACGTGGAAGTACAGTCCTTCTGGCATTCGATTACGCTAATTTTGGATGTTGAATGAATCAACACATTCAGTTTCAGCGAAGGCTACTCACTAGTGGACCCAGATGAACAGATATGTGCGTTCGAGAAATACACTCATTTGCAAATTAATTTGGTTTTCACGAGAGACTCAACCGAATTTCTCGTTTATGGTATTCTACAACTGAATGTGGTGCACACAGGCCGCCTCATGTTTCAGTTGGCACGATATTCGAGATATCGCAGTATACTTTCATAAAGGTAACTACTCACAAGGGTCGAAGAGTTTTTAGCAACCTTCTGAGTAGTTTCCTTTATGAAAAAACATGTATACATTAATCCTGTAAACGGCTTTTGTGTCATCAGATGTTGCCTGCAACCCAGATGCTGTGCTTGGGCACCGTAAGCGTGGACAGAAACGTTTTGGTGGAAACACCAAATTCCTGTAGAAGAAGATGGCCGTGTCATTCTGATCGGGACAGACCACTAGCGTATGAGCTGAGCAACCTGGAGCTGGACAATGATACTGACAGCCAAAACAGTGACCGTCGCCACACAATGGAATTTTACTGCGTTTTATGCTGTTTGTTTTTGATCGACATTTTGATCATTGCTAACGTACGGCATCTCTTATTCTCACTGTATTTCAGCGTATATACTACCTTTCCATGGAGTTTTGCATGGGTCGCACTCTCTGCAACACGATGCTCAACGTAGGCATTGCGTCGGCGGTGGATGAAGCCTTATACCAGGTCGGTTTCTGGTCATTTGAAACAACCAATGTCTAAAGCTATGTGAAATATTTGTTGAAACTTGTGAAGTTCTTGCACTCAAGCGTCTACTGAATAAATTACTCAAGTAGTGTTTGTCAATTTCAGTTAGGCTTGAATATCGAAGACCTCGTGGATATCGAACAGGATGCAGGGCTGGGGAACGGTGGTCTGGGGCGACTGGGTGCCTGTTTCTTGGAATCCATGGCGACCTTGGGACTTGCTGGGATGGGATACGGCATTCGATACGAACATGGGGCGTTTCATCAGGTCATTGAAAATGGATGGCAGGTGAGTACTGCTCATCAGTAAACACCTATGGTCTTGTTTTCCTTCATTACGAAAACGTCTCCAAGGATGACCTTCAGTGTTTACGTCCCTATATATCACCTGTGAAAAGCACATGACGGATTCCCAGGTTTCGTATTTTGAGAAGAGACAACGGTTCTCTGTGCCGGCAATACGGTTGAAGTTCTTTGGAATTTTGGGTTCCAGTTTTTCGTTGGCACCCAAGCAGTTTTCAGGCCTTCTATTCGGGCGTTTAGAAATCACTTCTGATTATAGCAATCCAAGAATAAATCGTGTTGGATAATTACAGAGTCTGTTTTCAAACCACTCTCTATTTGAACAGCCCTCTTTTACTTGGGAAGCCACGTACTGGACTCGCGTTTCTGTCTTAGTATAGGTCATCGGCACTGCTCATGGTGGCGGTACATGCAAAACAACCGACGCGGAAAACAAATATGTTACTACTACCTAACTGGTGCACGCTGGATGCATCTTAGTTCTCACATCTGATCAGGAAAAAGTGCTCACCCTCGGGAGATATGATTGGTTTGCGTAGCGGCTCGGAAAACGACTGCGTGACTGCTTCATTGTGCCAATCCATGAACCTAACAGTCAGACTTTATAAAAGTGCTTGCACCACAAACGCCTGTTGAGCAATTCTGATTGAATGTAGACAGCTGCGGGATCTGCAACCATTGTATTCACATCATTATCTTTTGAACAGTCCTCATTCCATCCTGACTTCGGGCAAACCAATCACATCGCCCATCCCCTCGCGCGTGATGATTCTGGTACATTCAGCATGTGCTGATAGAGAAGCAGTGTCATGCCTATCTCCCTTGTCAATTGTATAGAAGTCAAAGTACTTTTGCTGACCTGTATTCAGAAGGTGACTCGAGTCCGGTACTTCTCCGACTGAGTGTAGACGAATCCGAATCACTGCATCGAAACTCCAAAGACTGACATGAATAGGTAATTACTCAGCCGATCACGATCAGACATAAAGTTACTCAAAGGAAAGCCCAGACTGAACTCAATTAGGCAAGTTATCGAGAACCAGCAATAATCTGAGACTGATGATTGCTGATGATCTTCCGAGATTGAATTGAAGACAGTTTGGTCAGAGAGGTTATCAGCTAGCCAGTTTTGCAGTGCCTGGCATATAAACCTGTCGTCACCTCTTAGACGATTCTCCTGGAGCCACGCAAGAAACTGAGACTTTGTAGATTTAAAGTGTTCCAAGATGAAGCGCAGGAGTTTTGGGACTGCCAGTCGTCATACGGTGCTCGAACCGTTTGCACAGCAGGTTTAATTTTCCGATGGCTCTATCGATTTCTGTAATGAAAAGTATAGTTTCCAAATGAGAACGGGTTCTAAACAGTTCTAAACAGTTTCAGAAGAGTTTTCAGCAACCTTGTGAGTAGTTTCCTTTATGAAAAGTTGAGTTAAACATTGAAGGGTGCGACAACAGCGGGATGGCACACGACGGGTTCCTTTTTAACAAAAATCTCCAAAATAAAACGCCGGGTTCCTCAGCTCCTCCATAAAGATCGACGCAGAGTATTCTATTTATTCGTCAGTGGTTCGTTCATTGTCTGATGTTCTCAACTTGCATGGCATTCTAACCCATTTTAATGACTGGTCTAGTCGGGATAAGCTCAGAGCATGTCAACATCCTTTGGCGAGAATGACTTGTAATGTTTTCATTCTTCCAACTTGGGATGCATCTAACATGTGGTGAGAACCGCTCACCTCAAATTTAGACCAGTATATCTCCACAATGTATCCATCCCATTCTTACCATGCTGGACGATCGTCCCTTCTTCTTCTTCCAAGGTTAGTAACCCAGTTTTGATTGGGCCAATAGCAGTTCTCCGTTTGAAACTGTGGTAATGAAACTTTTTAATGAGTGTATTTCATCTCTGCGGCCCGCCCCACCTGACGAATAGTTTACACACCGATTTTGCGAGATGGGTCAGTGGTTGGAGCGCCAAATTACTAACCGGTAGGTCCCCGGTCCGAACCTGACCTCTGCCTCTCGACTTCCCCCGTCTAGGCTTGGGCAAAGTGGCAGTATCCCTGCCCTCGTGCCTCCTTCGGGTGGCATTGTCATGCCCTCTTTGATGTTATATCAGTCGGACACGTTAGGTCACCGGAAATGGAGAAGACAAAACAAATTCGAGGAAGTTATACTCCAAACAAGTGGATCGTTCCGTGGTATTGGATTCAACCGAACCAGAATAGAAAAAGAGCTAACAGTCCTGTAGGATGTCACTGAGGGGCTGAAATGTAGAAACAAGGTTTTAGTATATACAACAAATCGTTAGTTAAATGGATTTATTCATTTGGAGGTAGTCTTCCTAACAGGCATGACAGCTAGCCACCGAAAGGGTTTTACCGCTGAACGACTAAACGGGGCTTGCTCCGCCCAAGGTCAACTGAAGATCCTTTCCCAAACGAACCCCTTTCAGATACCAAGTGCACTGCAACACAGTTTAGATGCACTTGGTCTGCCAGTATTATAATAATTTTTAATGCTGGCACATGTTACTAAAAGGCTGATACCCATTTATGTTTGGATTTAAAAAACCCGAATTCTTTCGAATTCAATCAATTGATGAAAACTGAGCCTCTGAATTTTTCACGAGTTTCATAAAACTCCAACCCAATCGAACTTTACGCGATAAACATTTTTTGCAATAACTGGGTAGTGAAAATGTTTCAGCGTGTTCTTCACAGAACTTCATTTCCGGGTCAAACTGACGTGCGAACTGATGCTCCGAAGCAAACTACCAGATGGTCACAGACAGTCGGCCGAAAACAGATGCTATACTAGAAGCTTGCTACCATCTTGGATTCTTAGCGCCTGCACCAACACATGGAGTCATGTTGACCAGTGTAAGGGTTCCCTGTTTGTCCCCACTGTCTCAGCACCCTGTCTGAACAGGCGCTTCAACTTTGTGACCAGGAATACTCAGCCTTTAGACACACAGTGTTCTATTTTGCATCTTGGTTAGGTTGCGCGGTGCGCCTTATCACGTATGACGTTCCCCGGGGTTACGAAATAGCAAGAAAGGCGTCCTGGTCTGAGGAACTCCGAGTTGAAACACCAGCACACTTCACGCGAACGCAGATGTTCAGTGGGCTGAATTAAGGGGATTGTAAGTCCAGAATAATGCTTGTACTCTGCCCGTCATGTATGTATGTTTGAAACATTCGGTGGCATTGAATATGCGATGAACCGCATACAGAAGCTTGGCAGAAACTGCCCGAAGAATTTTAACCAGCACATTCACGTTTCTGGAAGTCAGAGGGGGAAAGAAACGGAATATTTCACGCCTACTGTGCAGGAAAAATCTAACGTAAATCTGTTTGTACGGAATTTTGCGAAATTGGTTGAAAGGAAGCTGAGAGTCTCAAGAAAACTACCTTGATGGCCTTTATCCAGGATTACAATTCTGTTCCACGGCCACCAGTCTGTGACCAAAGTATGGCTTTGGCGCGTTTTAACAACATACACTCCAAGGATACACGCCCAAACCCCTGTCCACAACTCGATAGTGACCCGTTAGCCGACTTCGTTTTGAAAACACGTGATATCCAAAAAAATTTTCTGAAAACTGGTATCCCCTGATTATTTTTTTCCCCTTGTAACTACAAATTACATACAGTATGAAGAACCAGATGAGTGGCTCCAGTATGGTAACCCTTGGGAAAAGGAGCGACCAGAATCCACGCAACTTGTCCATTTTGGAGGTCATGTGATTGAAAAGGATAAAGGTCAACGAAAATGGGTCGATACTGAGGTGATCACAGCTGTAGCTTACGACACCCCGATTCCCGGTTACAGAAACAATACGTGCAACACTTTACGGCTTTGGGCCGCCAAGGCTTCCAGAAGCTTCGATTTGAAAACCTTCTTTCATGGAGACTACATCAATGTAAGTTATGCATGCAGTACGCGCTTTTCCCCATCAGGTCTCCACAGGCCTTTTGTCTCTCAATTTGCCTACCTACCCTTGAGAAACTCAGTGTGTATATTTTCAAGTGACGGATTGCAACCCTTCTCAGAAAAAGCCACGTATTTGACCAATTAGGTAAAAAGAATTAACGATAAATCTGTAAAATTTGAGGGCTTTGCGGTCAGTTGGGAGCACCTCGGAGTTGTGATGGCTTCTGGAATAGTCTGAAAATCGGGACACCATTTGACAAGTGATAAGCTTACATTATTAAGGACATTATCCTTTCACTGAGTACTCTTTCGCCCATCAAAACGAACATCGTCGAATTCGCACACATAACCTAATGATCTAATGCATGACGTGCGTCTAGTTAAGTAAGTCACGATAAGTTAAGGTAAACGTTTCCAATCAAGACTTGCGTTCCGTCATCCTGTAGCCAATGCTCTTCCTCAACAAGTGGGTAAGGCAAGTGATGGAAGCTTCTCCCGGAAAAAAATGTCTCTAGAACGACGTCAACCTAAAATGGGAGCTAAATATTCAAATCATAAATCAAGTTTGAGTGCATCGTTTCAGAAGAGCTTGGTAAACAATCGGTGGTTTTTATTTGGGCAACGTTTCGCTTTTGACACAAAAGCTTCATCAGGCCAAGTGAACAGGTCACCGAATTGGCCAGGTTATAAGACAGACGCAGAACTAATCAGTAATTCCTCTTCATCTGAACTCCACTTGACCTCAATCCCCCTCAAACTAAATTATCGGAGCGCTCACAACCCCACAAAGACCAGGGAAAATCTACCAGTGGCACCCGAGATGAATCATCAAGTGAAGCACCCTGGAGTGAAAGACTGAGGAACGAAAAGCGATCGGAACTAAGTTGGAACTCCTCCAAGCCATCAATTCACATTGTCCTTCCACTGAGTCCTCTTTCGTCCATCAAAACGAAAATCGTCGAATTCGCACACATAACCTAATGATCTAATGCATGACGTGCGGATTTCTAGTTAAGTCACGATAAGTTAAGGTAAACGTTTCCAATCAAGACTTGCGTTCCGTCATCCTGTAGCCAATGCTCTTCCTCAACAAGTGGGTAAGGCAAGTGATGGAAGCTTCTCCCGGAAAAAAATGTCTCTAGAACGACGTCAACCTAAAATGGGAGCTAAATACTCAAATCATAAATCAAGTTTGAGTGCATCGTTTCAGAGGAGCTTGGTAAACAATCGGTGGTTTTTATTTGGGCAACGTTTCGCTTTTGACACAAAAGCTTCATCAGGCCAAGTGAACAGGTCA
>NW_008752116.1:204562-212369 GCF_000715545.1 Opisthorchis viverrini
CCCCTCAAACTAAATTGTCGGAGCACTCACAACCCCACAAAGACCAGGGAAAATCTACCAGTGGCACCCGAGATGAATCATCAAGTGAAGCACCCTGGAGTGAAAGACTGAGGAACGAAAAGCGATCGGAACTAAGTTGGAACTCCTCCAAGCCATCAATTCAAGATTTTGGCACCCACACAAGCCAACAAGAGCCGTTAATTGACACTCAACACTGATCTAGTGTCTCTTGTCTTGTCTCTCTTTCGGTAGTTACGTCTACTATTTCCTGTTGCTTGTCGTCAACCGAAGACTTTTCAGTGCCAAACATGAGTCCCCCCTTATAAAGGGGGATGCTGGATACCCTCAGGAGATACGGTTGCTTACATACCGTCCCTCTGAGGGACAATGTTTTCTGAGAACCGCTAACATTGATTTTGTCGGGTGTTTGTTGGATTCTACAAACTTTTTTTGGCTTTTCTTAGCATGTATGATCGGTTTTGTCCCCAAACAATTGGAAGCAATATAACTAAAGTCCACACGTACGGAAGTTCATCAAGGGTGCCCAAAACCGAACAAAGCCAGTGATTCATCAAGGCATGGTGGGATTCAAAAGGGATCAAAATTGAATTTTCAGATTGAGCATCATATATGGTCTGCCTGACTCCTCACAAGATGAAAGTGGAACGATTTCCCTGGTTACGCCGATCGATAGACTTCATGTTAAAACTTTCTAGCGCGATGACAGTTTCAATTGGTGGGACATTGTCTGCTCGTTGGATCGGTCTCAAGTTGTATCACTGAGTTAGAGGGCTGCTCTGATAAACATTTGCACTAGCACTTCATCTGTTTTCAAGCCGACAAGTTTAGAATTAGCTGCTACAATCTTGTTTCAAACGTGCATGCTGCGATCATGTATTATAACGAATTGAGGCCTACACCATGCGTATCTTCTGGAAATTCCATGAAACCAGATATACTGATGAAGCTCGAACACGTGTTTCTGCTCAGCCGAGGTAATGTAACATTCGAATTGTATGTCACGTTTTCTGGATTTTTGTTCCCGGTGCGGTCAAACAGACGCATCCGTTACTCATGAGTTGAATTCCCCCCCCCCCCTGCAAAACTACACAGATCAAACAGAGGCTGAAGTGATCAGACGAAGTGATCAGAATCCAGTGGTATCCCCTTCTTGACGAAGTTGTGGAAGCTTGTCAACCCAATGTAGCTAGTAGCAATCCTTGCTACGTAGATCTTCACACATCAACCATGTGACTTATTATGTTTGGAATTAAGCATGTGTGCAGGACTAGCGAAACTCTTCAAACATTTGACGTTCTTCTGAAGTATGAAATCAATAGGTACAGGTTTAAGCCGTTATTCTGATTGACTGTCTGCTACCAAGCTTTGTGTAGACTGATTGGTACTCTAAAATAAAAACTGCAAGGTTACACATGTTTCATTGGCGATTCAAAGCCAAACTTGATGAAAAAAACGAAAAGAAAGTGTATGCTGCAACATTCTGATGTTACTTGAGGGTTTCATATCAAATTTCTATGAATCCCTTCCGTCAGTTTCATCTTGAAAGCTCTCTGCATCACTTCCTCACACTGCAGTCCCATGCAGATGATGTTTCCGAGACTAATTCTCTATCCCAGTTTCCTCGAAACCACAAAGAAGGTGTTATATCTGCTGATTCGTCGGCCTGTGGTATCTGCTGCTGACCCGCTCCAGTGCCTAGTGTCGGAGAGAAAAGACTCACCGAAAGGGAACACAATTGCTATATTACAACAAAGCGGGTGCGAGAGCGTGAGTGCGCGTGAGTGCGCGTGAGTGTGAAAAGTACAACGGCCTTAAGCTTTTTATTGGAAGGACACTGTCTGAACTTGATCCAATGCTGACGCACACGGTCTGGCTGCGACGTGCTGCATATTGCGGGGGCGTTGTCTATCTGGCTAACATCTAGCGGACCTGAGAGTCTCGGTAGATTTCGGGCATTCAGTGGTTGCTTTCAGGAAGCTGACCTCCCTGATAGAAGGCTTGGATTTAGACGTCCGATCTGGTAACAGATGTTAGCTTATTTCGGCGTCTCGTTGAGACAACCCGCTGCAACGCGTGGCGATAACGATTACTCAACTCTCGCAATAAACGTATTAGGGCCATGTTGATTGTATACGCAAAAGCAGTCTATTCTGTCCACTCTGAGCCTTGCCTCAGCTATGTAAGGATTCTGTTCAAACGTTTCAGACTTTTCATCCCGCCAGCTCTCAGTCGGCAGCTCATCACGTCAATAAAATGTGGAACCTAACGAAAACATCTGATCAGTGAAGTCGTTTTGGAGCAGATACACGAAGACATCATACTAAATATACTCAGCAGTTTAATAAAGTAATCGGTGAGGCTTTTGAAATGAGTCTGTTGAAAATCAATAAGTTCTCCTGTGATACCCACAACTCCAAAACGGAATTAAGAGCTTGTGAAATTTTGGCTCTCCTGCCCACCCCCGTTGGAGCCGGTGCTTTTTAAGGCATCTGGAATCCCACACACTTGAGCTCTACCTCCGTCGGGTGGCCTTGGGCCTGACAGCTAAGATGTCCGTGCGTGCGCGCAACGCGGCGAATCTTGAGACACACCATAGAGCTTTAAGTTTTGTGGTGGTTAATCTGGATTTCTAGTCACGTCTACGAGCACATCCAGGTATTGTGAGTCAATATCGTCTGTATACTGGGTAAACTCATGCCTTTCGACGATTCCAGCAAAAGAAATAGGATGTGAAGATAAAATTTAGGTGGTGTAGTTCGATTAGAAGGACTCTGGGCTGACATACACCTGTCAAGATGTCGAACTGATGGTGGCTTGGAAGCCTTGACTATCGATTGATCCCGTGGCTGTTGAGCTGTTCGCCAACTTTGACATTTGGCCGGTACTTGTTCTACAACCGATGGAGATGACATTGTCAGTACACATTTGGGTGGGTAGTTTCCCCTCACCACTCTGCTTTGCAATTTGTCTTTCTTGCATTACATTAGTTTATTGACTTACCTTTATCTCACTGTTCCTATTGTGTTGTTAGGGACTTGTGTTGCGTTGTGCTCTACCTCCCTTGAATCTGATTGGCCATTCTAGTAACTCCTATTTTAGCTTTCAAACCACGGATCCGTTTCCATTTTATACTGCACCTTGTTATAATTTCTTCACATTTATCTAGTGGTTATGATTTGCTATATGAGGCAACTAATCTCCTCTTAAAGGTCCTATTTGCTTATATGTAATCCGCACAATAAGATAGCTTTCTTTTTTCAGTAGTCCCCTGTCCACTTCGGTCTCTCGGTTTTTTTAAAGAGGCCCGACCTGTTAGAGTTAGGTTCCCCCACCTTTTCTGTGAGTCTCCACTCTGGATTCTCGCTCATTCACGAGCTTTGTGGTTCTTTTGTCCTCAACGGTCTTACATGTTTCCATGACATTACTGGTGTTTTATCACTATGTTTGCGTGGAACGCAGAACAGGTCATCGACCATGTGGTAAAAGGCGAACGGTTTACCGCTCGGAATTAGCGAATCCACGGAAACTTCGTGGATCACACCGGGGCACAATCCTGAATCGCGCTGAGGAATGGAGAATGACTTATTCCACTCACATCCGGTTCTCCAACATCCGGGAGACCGCCATCGTATGATCGCTCTGCTCCTCAGTTGTGTTCCGGCATAAACTGACGATTCCTGTTGCAAACCGGTAGTGGAATGACTTCTACATTTAGGTGACAGTGCATACCTGAAAGGATATCAAGACGCCAGTTTCATTGGCTGTGCATTCCGTCAACAAACTTATAAGTACGAGGCAAAAGACATTCTTCCTGTTTTCGGATCGTTTCCAACTGTTGGAGTGTGACCACTGGTCGGTGTGCCCATCTTGATCATCATCCGCTCTCCACTTACCTACCTGTCGTCCACAAGCCCTTTTTATTTTGTGAACTGGTTTAGAGTGACCAATCAAAGTGAGACCAATCATATGTAAGAGTCTGCTGGTTTCAGTTTAACTGAAATCTCGCGCGCAAATCGGGCGTTCCGTCTTCTAATTGCATCCAGTATATTTTAATTCAGATCAGACCGAGGGGGAACTGGATACAAACACTGGATACAAAACTGGATACAGACACACCAGGTCTTTTCAAAAAAAGACTGAATACAGTGTTTGCCATTTATCTGGTTACCAGAGTCGGTTAGTCCTGTCGGATGACGGCATTCTCCAGCAAAGACCAGAGCAGCCGTGTCAAAAGACAAGTCCCTTAAAAAGAGAGGTTGATTAATCCGACCCCTTAGTGATGAGCGTAAGAGTTTGAGAGTTTATCGTCCCAGTGCACGTTTGAAAGGACACCTCATGCAAAGTAGAGTTTATTGCTTTTCATTTTGATGACTGAACAAAACCGTCCTCGTTGTATTCACGAGAAGTTCCACGTAAACCCCTTTTTTGACAAAAAGGCCCTAACTGAAAATAGACATCAAGAATGGTCTCTGCTATCCAAATGCTAAAATTTGATTCATCTTATGAATGAATACTTCTGTATTTATTCATCCTTTCCGGTGTGGTCCTTGTTTTTTGCAGGCCGTTCTCGACAGAAATCAGGCAGAGAACATTTCCCGAGTCTTGTACCCCATCGATCATAACTACGAAGGAAAACAACTGCGGCTTCGTCAAGAATACTTTTTAGTGTCGGCCTCTGTACGGGTAAGTGAGAACAGATACTGAAACCCCCATGTGCTTTCCAGAGGATGTTTGGAAAGAATGCACTGAGAATTATGTTTGTCTAACGATACACGCTTGCGTATTTTACATGCATGTGAGTTGGAACACGAAGACGGGTTCTGCACATGTTCTTGAGTAGATCACAAGGAACGAAGTCTACTGCAAGCTACTGAAATTTCCTGTGGAGACTTGTAAGTGGATGCAATCTATGCTGAAAAGCCGAGAAGCACTGTATAGCTGTTTCATCCTTATTGGAAGTCATCAGCAGTGCGCATCTCACGAAACGCCACTGAGTAGTCTCGAACCCGCGACCTCCCGGCCAGTAGTTTGAACACCTAATCGTTCGGCCACGAGTGGCTGGTCAGCAGTGTGATTAACTTGCGCTTGGACAGGATATAGCGCCTGCAGTTAGGGGATCCACATCACGTGATCACACGTGTTGACTGGCTCCTCGACCAACGACTTCTCAGATGGAAGTTTCACTCATCGGGCGAAGTTTATTCTTCCACTGAGCTACTTATAAATCGTGGGTAGTGTTAGACGATTTGCATTTTTTCTGGAGATTTCCTCCTGTAAGTGAAGCTAATGTGTACTGAAAAGCCGCGTCTGTCTTTGAAAGGTCAGTCAGCCTGTGAACGGCTGATGTATCATTATAGACCTCGCTGACAGTGTCCTTTCGACTACCGACAAAATCTTTCCTACGGAATCGCCAGACTCAGTGAACGGATGACCACATACTTACACAAAATGAGGCGCCAACATCTCCCTTCTCTGCTCTTCAGCGTAGACTGACTTCACTGACAGGATGAAATCTCTACTGAATGCGATCGAACCTCCTTAGATTACTGTGAAAAAACATATTTGACATGACAAGCAGACATTTTTTGATATCCGTCAACCTGTAAACTAAAGAATGTACAAGGATTCAAGAAGTACACCCATTTGCAAATCAATTTGGTTTTCACGAGAGACCCAACCGAATCTCTCGTTTGTGATATTCTACAACTGAATGTGCTACACGCAGGTCGCCTCATGTTTCGGTTGGCACAATATTCGAGATAACGCAGTATATTTTCACAAATGAGACTACTCACAAGGTTGCTGAAAACTCTTCGACAGCCCACGAGCGGTTTCGCCCTCCTTTGGACTCATCAGGTAGGCGCAGTCCCCTAGTTTCCGTCAAGCTTATGTTCTAATTGAACGCAGATTAGACTGTCTTCAGCAACCTTATGAGTAGTTTCCTTTATGAGAATGTACAAGGATATTTGTTAGAGTGTGGCATTCTCGTTAGCAGTTCTTTCGTCCAGACCGTCGAATGTGCTGACAAGTCTTTCATGGCCTGCTATATTGCGCGCCAAACTCTAAATGCAGGAATGTACAAAAAACACCAATGAAATGGAAAATATACTAACCTTCCAAGAGAGACCACCTGTTTAGTTTTAGGCCTTCTACAGAGCAGGCTTTCGAAATAGACCACGGCTGACGGATAGCGCCGTTGTAAAGCTTCGAACAAGAGCGGAAGAACTGTCTGATCCTACTTGCGGTAAGCCAGACACCGTTAATGATTATCCGATAAACAGTGTCCGAAAATTCAAGATGACGACTGCTGGTACTCGCCCGACGGAATCTGATTATCCACCTAAGGTAGCCGCACAAAGATGGCTTGTCACTTTCGCATGTGAAAGTTTACTGGGGACATTGGCGCATTCCACTTTTTACCAGACTGTATATTCGGTCCCTTATGGCAGCTACTCAAGGGTAGAGAAAGTATCAACGGTCATCACTGGACAGTACTCTTCGCTTATAAGTCCTGTTTTCTGAATTCGTTATGTATCGTTGCCTTAGCACCCGACATTTTTAATTCAACAGCTACTTGGAACGCCCCAATTGAGTAACATTTCATTCACAATTTTCAAAATCCAGCATGATCTCATACTCATGGACATTTCTGTCCTTCAATGTATTTCAATTTCTCTTGTGTCAATTTCAAGGACATTATTCAAAGATTTCGGGAAGTCACGCCTCATCGCGACCTTTTCGAATTACCGTACAAGGTTGCGATCCACATCAATGACACGCACCCTGCATTGGCGATTCCAGAACTAATGCGAATACTACTCGACGAGGAACATCTTCTTTGGCGCGACGTAAGTATGCCATTGATTATCGATCTTGGTACATTTAAAGCGCGTAAACAAGCATGTCCTGGACATGTCTGCAAAGACTAACGAATGCACTTTTACTTCGAGAGAACAGTTAGTGACAACAACTCCAAGCGCTTCAAATAGTACATATATCCTAGAGCTCAGGGGAACGCGCATTAATAGCACTACCCACCTGTTTGGTTGGAAACACTAGCAACGTGTATCACTCCGAACGCTGTGGGATTCGAACCTGCGGCGTCTCATGGGAACGCGGTCACACTCAAGTGAGGCCACGTCACACAACCACCACTCGTAGACTAAATACAATGTTTTGACAACTGTTCAGAGGCCATCAAGTCCAACGAGGTGACCCGAACTCTAGAATTTTCTCATCTTTTCCGTCTGACAAATCCAACGATGAAACTTTCGGATTCACCCATTGCAAAGCTTGGAGTTGGTGCTCCTGATCTGTAGCCAAATAACCGTTATTTACACTCTCCGTTTTCATATAACAGTGCGTCATCTGCACCTATTTATTTCCCAGCCACCTTGGCTTTGGGTTCAAGGAACTTGTTTTTTTTAAATAGGCTCCTAAGTACAGCACGAACGAACCAAAATGCACACCCGGGGACGGACTCGAATCCCGCTACAGGGATTGTCGTCCAACCTGCCGAGCTACTGAGGACGATCGCTCTCCCTCACATTCATACCAGCGGCGGACGTCTTGTGTGACTTCCACAGTCCGACGGATCTTGATATGCCCAAAGGGCTGTGATACAAATTCTTATGATACCAAAAGGTATGGATTCGAACTTCAAGGTAAAAATGCCACGTTCGAGGACCGACAGTCACGTCCGACCCACCGCTCATATATATATATATATATATATATATATATATATAGAGTGTCTCTCTTTTTCAAAAATCAGCTTCAGAGCGCG
>NW_008752116.1:216398-261513 GCF_000715545.1 Opisthorchis viverrini
TATTTATATATATATCGACTGTCAATCCTTTGCAAATCAGCTTGGCAGCGCGGGCTTCTCGGGGAGTGGATGGCCTCAGTGACTTAGTCGGCACGGACTTGGTCGGGCACAAGTCAAGTCTGTGCTTCGAACCTGTTCCCGAGGATAGTTTTTCGTTCATGTTGTATACACCTGGACAACTCGTTTCAAGGTGTGCTAATACTGTGGCACGGACTTGGTCGGGCAGTCAGCAAGTCTGTGCTTCGAACCTGTTCCCGAGGATAGTTTTTCGTTCATGTTGTATACACCTGGACAACTCGTTTCAAAGTGTGTCAAACTAATACTGTGTGGAACTTATCTATACCCATACCAACTGTCCCATCACTGTCGTGTCTGATGCGATTCGGATCGTTCTTGTATTTTATGGATTTTGCTGCTTTTGGTTGACCACTATTCACAGAATGCAGGGCAGAGAATTGTTCATCATAACTCATGTAGCGAAATCACGGGAGTCCTGAACTCGTCGCGATTGGTCACACCTCCTGATCGATATTGTTCACTACTCCGTTCGAAGCCTAGTGACCAAATTTTTGATGCTAGGTTTCTAGAACCTTTTGTAAACTGGAATGTTTCGGCCGAATAATCCTCCGTTTCCCTTCACTGCTTTTGTCGGGTTTTGATCGGTGAAAAAGTGCATTCAAAAGCAGATTGGTATGAGATAGGAACCAGAATAAATCCTCAGGCTGCCTCCATGTAGCGTGGCCCATCGAACCTTTACTATTTTAATTATCTTATATAATGTCTGTGCATAATATCACAGGTTGAAATGTCGCTACACACCACAGCTTTGGTTTGTTCGCTGAACTGGGCTATTAGGTTCCAGGCGTTTCATCAGCAGTCAAGGTGACATCATCGGTTCGTGGCTAGGGACCGGAGTGGAGCCTAAAGTTGGATCAGTAGCGCTGCGTGTGTTACTTCAAGTGCTGATGCTCAGGGGCTGACCTTCGGTCGCGATTGGTTGGCCTGTAGGGCACTTTCTCAGTACCGAACTTTACTTTCTGTTTTTAATTTTCCTGTTTTGGGCTTGACATAACAAAAGAACGTATTGCAAAAGGTTTTCCAGTTGGATGACTCAATTGAGTTCACACATCATAATGTTTGATAAATACACTGCGAGGAAAGTTTGTTTGAACTGATGAAAAGACACATTTGACGGTGAACCTTTGTTGAGTTGAACGAGACACAGTGATGGTTTCTGATGGTCTTGCAGAAACAGGGTAATTAACTATTACTAAGCGCTTTTTTTCAAGTTCGGTGGAATCTACTGTCAAATGAAGATATCTACCTACACATAGGGAGGTAGTGATGTTAGTTTATGAGAGCAGTCGATAGGGAGGTGGCGAAATCAGCCAAAAGGTTTTGTTCGTGACATAACTGCATTCATAAAGATGAGGAAAACTGATCAATGGCTGACTATTGCGTGTCCTTAAGTTACTCACACAGACAGTCATGACATTCTTGAGACCGAAATGTGTCCTGAATGAAGCCACCTCGCATCGCTTTCGTTTGGCTTTCTTCTCATCTTATGGGTGAATGAAGTTAGATTCTAAAAAAGTCATTTTGAACCATATATTACCTTACTTCCACCGGCACAAGAGAACAGTTCTTTCTTTAGCATACCTTCATTGTCATGAGCCTACAGCATAACTTGTCAACTGGTTCATGTATGATGGAGTTAGAAAGTGTAACTGTTTTTCTTTCCTCATTCGCAATCGTGTACATTCTTGGCTGTATTTTTACTTCTAATTTCTTGGATTGTGAAGTCCGTTTATTCCTGGAAAACCTTACTTATGTTTGCCCACAACTGTTCTGTCGTCTTGGTATTTCGTCACCTAGATCCATCCTTAAATTGGCAGATAAACTCAACCCAATGGAAATATCACTTTCATTTCAATCGAGCAGACCGGTTCTACCCAAACTGATCATAATAAAACCGGTCATTTAAGATTTTTGCCGCTTGGAAACGAATATCCAAGTCGTTTTCGAACAGGATAGAACTTCGTAATGTACTACTCATAAGGTTGCTGAAAATCCATCGACAGCCCACTACCGGTTTCGCCCTTCTTGGGGCTCATCAGGTAGGCGCAGTCCCCGGGTTTCCGTCAACCTTATGTTCTACTTGAAACTAAATTGCACGAAATTAGCGAATATACACTCATTTGCAAACTAATTTGGTTCTTTCGAGAGACTCACCTGGAACCCAGCTGAATCTCTCGTTTGTGATGTTCTCAGGCAACTGAATGTGCTGCACCAGGCCGTCTCATGTTTCAGTCGCTACGATATTTGAAATATCGCGATACATGTATATCTTTGTAATGTAGTACTCATAAGGTTGCTGGAAATCCATCGACAGCCCACTTCATACCCGGTCTATTGGCGCGATATACACCAAACTTCGTTGACCCTGCCCCAAAGCGATTCCAAGCATAGACTGATATAACAATGGAAGTTACGCGGCCGGATTCCAATCCCTTGCGCATGGTGATAGTTCTGGACCCATGGAAAATAAACTTTATTGTCAATAATCCGTCACACATCTGAATGATGGAATCAGATAAAACCGCATATCACCTATCCTATAGGGTGACTCTGTGGCTGAAATCATTTGCAGGGAATTCGGTACCATGTAGTAGCGCCAGCCTGCACATCGACAGTAGCCACTTCACTCTGATCTCAAATCTTCCGTTACTTTACGCTGTTGTAGAGAAACGTATTCTTCGTCCCCTTGCCAATGGAACTCCTTTGAGAGTACCAGAATGCTTATCTTGTAAAAGCTGCTATCACCGAGCCCTGAGCTACGTGAGTTGTTTTGGGAACAGGATTAATGAATGTTCAATGTATGCGAAAATTCCCAGAGGCACTGTACAGTTGTTCCATCCTGATTGGGAGTCATAAACAGTACTCATCTCACGAATCGACGACGGCCAGACGTTCGAACAGTTAACCAAGCAGCCACGAGTGGCCGAATAGCAGTGTGATTGACTCACATTCGGACAGCACTACTCATCTTTCAAATACGGGAACCACGTGACGTGGTCACGTGTTGACTGACTCAAGTGACAAGTTCTCAGAAGGAAGCTTCACTCGTCAGGTGAATTCTGTTCTTCCTCTGGTCTACTCCTCGAGTGCAGTGCAGTTTCCGTTGCAGCTATCTGAGTTGAGCGGTCCTTGGGTACTTATTAGAATATGCTTCTTCTTTTAAAATGACAGTGTCCACTATCATCACTATCCTAAGCATTTGATTACCATTCTAAGACCATTTTTTTGACAATTTATGAGGACAGATGAGTAGTAACTAGCATCAACTAAAATTTAATTTTATACTTGAAGTGACTGGTCGCTGAAAAGCCGAAAAACACTGCACAGCCGATTTATCCTTGTGCACCTCTAGGGCGATCTAAACCTGCAACTTTCCGTGACTAGGTGAACGATATGACATTTACTCTGCCGATCATTCCCAGAGAACACTAAACAGCTACGCAGTTTCCTTTAGTTCTTTAGCACAAACTACATCACTTGGAGGAAATACTCATTTGAAGCTTTCATATTCTCCGATTATCTATAAGTTTTGGTTAATCTGCATGGAATTTGGTGACTGAAACATAGTACCGTCGTATTCTGTTTTAGTACATGCTAATCACACTCGTGATCACATTTCGATGGCTGCATGGGCACAAAACACTCCGAGAATTTCATAGCTGCGCAACCCTTCCTTGTATTTCAATAAGGGCTTTCCAGTCAACTCGTCACCTACAGACAACACCCTTTTGGTTGCTAGGTGCCATGACACCCAAAGGGAGCACGAGGGCCATGATGCTGTCAGGCTTTCGAAACCTAGTCAGGAACGGTCTAGATGCAGAGAATGGTTCGAACCGAACATCTTGTCAAAGTATACCATTTGGTTAGAGTGGTGGGTGAGCGCGTTGTCCATTATCAACAGTCGGAAACGTGCACCGATGAATTACGTAACCAATCCCTCTACCACCACCCGGCGAACAATCTAACACGCGACGACTGTGGAGCCTTTGAAACTGCGACTTACCTTTGTTCTAAATTATTTGTATACTTATTCTGTACGTGGTGTGTTGCATAACTTCGGAAATAACGACTTGGAATGTTTACTCTTGTTAACAATAGTAAGTCGAATATCGCACGAGAATGCCGTGTACGGCACATTCAATTGAAATTCATAAACAAGCGATTCGACCGGAGTCAGTCGAGTCTCCTGTCAAAACTTTTTTTTCGAAATATGTCCGATTTATATTTCAAAACATGAGGTTGGGTGAACCGGAGTGTGGATGATTGGCTGGTCGTGATAAGAAACGTCGACCACATAGCGCATTATTTCTATAATGCCTCAACAGCCAGTGTGCGTAACCTCAAACCTTGTGGCTGAAACATTGTCATATCCTAACGGTCCGTTGCATTTAAACCAGATAACATATCTCCCACATTCCCGTGTACAGGACCAAGACGTACCGGTCACCATAAGCAGTTCAAACTGTCTGATTGTATCTAGGATGCAAAAACCGCAGTAATATAACCCCTGTGTGAACAGAAAACTCCACTGTTTCCCAAATCGTGGAGGAATTCCAAACTCAGCGGGAGTTCTGTTGCATATTAGAAGAAATCTCAGTACATCTATGTGGAATCATCATCATCATCACTGTCAGCTGTAATAAACGCGTATTTGTCGTGCAGTGGTTGTAGCTGCCGCAGTTTCGTTCACCGATGATTCGGGGAGTTGGGGTAGGTAGCTGTGCATTTGAGGCGGGAGATGATAAACTGATGTTTAAATACAGCGCTGTAGGTGGATTGCTAGGTTGGGGGTTGGGAAGGGAGCTGTAAATTGAATGCAATAGCTTGGATGCATTAGCGCCATTGAAAGCGCGACTGGACCATGTCTGACAATGTCTCTAACCATTGATATGGCCCGTCTCGGGGTCCTCATCCAGGAAGACGGCAATGACCAGCGCAGCTGAGTTTGCTGGTAATGGCTTTTACACTGCGCTGCCAGGTCATTGTTTGACCGCCTCTGGCTCTCTTCCACCCTTCACGTGGTTGTGCGAAAGGAACCCTTTGAGGAAGTCGGTCGACTGGCACCCGCAGCACGTGGCCAAGCCAGCGCAACCGATGCAGCGTGACCAGTTCATGTGTCGGGGTTGAGTTATTTCTCCCGAATACCATTGGACGAACTTCAGCATTGCTGGTCCGATGTTCCCACCAGATTCGGTCAATGCTGCGAAGAAATCGATGGTCAAACACTTAAAGCTTTTTGACGTCCTCGGCGCGCAGCGGCCAGGTAATATGGAGCGCACCACAACGACCCTCGTGACGATCAGAACACCTATAAAGCGAAAAAAGAATCAATAGTCAGAACCTCAATGTAGTTCAAGGTAGATAGCATCCTGTACGAATCCTTAACTAGGCAAAACAACTGAACCTTTGGAGAGAATATGAAAAACTAAACAAGGTTGAATTAAACCAACTGTAAGCTGGATCTGACCGCCCTGCGTGTTTCGACCATGAACCCCGCAGTCCGCTTTGACAGATCGGAATAATCTAATCGCGATTACATCTAAGAAGAAGGCCTCGTTCTCCCAGTGAAAACAGTCTGTGCTAAAAAAACGAGGCACATAGTAGGCACCACACGAAACTCTTGAACTCGGGATCTCTCAGCTAGTAGTTTGAACGTTCCCCCACGACCAGTTGGTTCGAGGTTCTCTGGAGTCTGGAGAGATGCGCGCTGCTGATGAAACAGCTCTGCGATGCTTCTCGTCTTTACAGCATAGAATGGTTTGACTTACAGCACAAAATCTCGATCAAAACTTTCGCAATGTGTTTGCATCACAAACCATCAAGCCGAATTTCTAGGCTTTGAGTTCAAAAGATGACGAAGAAACACACTAGTTTTGTCGTTCTTTAGAAGTTTTTTTCCCCGAGAAGCTCTTGTCCAAAATATAGATGGTTTTCACATGCATGTGCCGACATCCACATGAAATACCTGAGATAGACTAAACCTGACCGAGTCTGGCAAATACTGACATGTGATCGAACGGTTGTAAACGTTTAACGGGTTCGAGAGACAAAGATAACAGGAAGCCACGTCGCTCCTAATTGACTAATCATGGGACAAACACGCCTCTTATCTGTGTACTTGTGAAACTGTTTAGACGTGGGAAGAGCTGGCGGACTGCCACACGTCTCGTAAGTTACGGACATAGAATTGGTTGTCCACTGTTCAAACTGTCTTGCGTGAGAAATCGGACGAAAAGTTCGTACTGTGCGAAACATGCAGCGGCTTGTGTATACTTTCTAAGTGGAGTTTACGGTATGCCAATCCCCGAAACAGCTTTACAGTTGACAGCAAGTCTGCCGCATTCTCACTTTTGATGTATGCTTCGGAGGGGCCTCAATATAACACGGTCCGCGAGAGACGATCTGTCGTTTTATCACAGTTACACAGTCGATTTGGCCGACCTGCACCAAGACTGTGTTTCAACTATCTGACCAGAATTCGGACTAACTGATTGTGGTCGGTCGTGGTTCGGCTGGGCCCGAAGCCCCTGAGGAAACGAACCAACCAGAATTGATGCTGGTTGGACGGGTTTGACATGTTTCCTTTGCGTGTCCACAAGCGCAACACATTTGTCTGTTTCTGGCGGACAACGTGTTCAAGGTCATGGTTGTTCTTTTGTCAACTGGGTGCATTTGGCGGAGGATCTGAAAGGGTCTGCGGCGCATGGCATGCTGGAGCGATGCTGCGCTCAATCGAAGTCGAATGCCACCACAGAGATCGATAGTTGTTATCATGGGTTGACGAACGGTACGATGTGCAATGTTCTGCCCATACCAACAGTGATTCACAGGTTCATTCCTGGATCTGAAGAGATGTATCTATCAAGCTACAGTACGGGTTGTTTTGTTGCATGGCTGTGAGACTTGGCCTATTCGAGCAGCGGAACTGAGATGTTTTCAGGTGTTATTGTCGCTCGTGTGGGTTGGTGTCGGCGAATCCGTAACGAGGCAGTTAGAGAGCGTGTTTTCGATTGTGCTACGGGTATCCATTGAAGAATGTGTCCAGCATCAGAAGCTGCGTTGGTTGGGACATGTGTTGCGTATGTTGAACCATCGTTTGCCGAAGAGAGTGCTGTTTTCCATGCCCAACTCAGAGTTGCGTAAGCAGAGAGGTGGTCAACTCTTGACTTGGCAGAGGAGTATGAAGGAGATCACAAACGCTTGGGTGCTGTCGCTGCTACTCACCTTCCAGGATGGGGACCGCGTGATTCTCAATATGCCTGGTTAGAGACAGTACAAAATATGTCTGCCAACCGATGTCAGTGGCGTTCTTGTTGTCAGTTTCTATCCAGATCGCCTGAGTGAATGTTTGGAGGTGTATGCACCTCGGAATGATTGTGTTAAGCTAGCACTAAGTCCCTTCCCCGTCCATCTTTACTCTTTTCTTTACAATAAGGCTTTCAAATAAATCATGGTTGTACGGCAGTGAAGCATTGGTGTTGAACACTGATGTCATGCTATCGATGGTGATGATGATTTTTAGGAGAATGAAACCCATGGCTTCGTTTTAATTATCTTTGTGACGACCAGATTTTCTTACTCAGAGCTCAGTCCAGGCATCCAAGACAACGGTTATTCCTTTATTTGTCCGACATAGTCGGATGAAATGCCTAGGCAACTAACTCGCTGCCAGGTTCGCCTTTTTCGAGCCCACTAAATCGATTGATCCGCCGAACATCAACTCGTATATATGCTAAGATGCGCCTCCATCGGTAATTCAGGTTGATATTAATAAGAGATCCAGATGCAATTGAATAAACCTTTTAATTTAACCTCATTTGGATGATATTCAAGAGATCCAGATATCTCTACCTCTTATTCTCTGTCTGTCTGTTTGACAAAACCACAAGTTTCATTCCTTTTTGGGCTCATTATTCAAGCTTCCTTCCCTAACTTCCATCACTCTCACTTCGCACTTTAGCAGCAAGGTGGACATAAAGTGAGATAACCGAACTTGAAAACAGGAGATTATCTCGACAAATGCTCTCATTTGCACATGAATTCGATTTCGACGAGAGGCTGAGCTAAATTCAACAGAAGCTCTGATGTATCGTGGTCCACTTCAACTAAGTGTGCTTCATCAGGCCGCCTCATGTTCCAACTGGTACGGTGTTCCGAATATCGAAACACGTCTTTGTATACACGTAACATACTACTCACAAGGTCGTTGGAAACTTTGACCGTTTCGGTTTATACCTGGTGTGAGAAATGGATGGATGACACCGGGAATATCATACAGACTTTATTCGCCTAGCTAAAAACACAAATCTCCGTTGAACCCTCTTGCACAGACCACTAGCCAATCAAACTTGTACGCATGAAAGGGTACACAGTTAGTTGGCACCCATCACTCTGATTTGTCTGTCATATCGAACTAAACCGGTGCTCTCCGGCCCGGTGCGCGAAACGTGTGATGGCGATTTCCGCTAAGTCATGTGTAGGAACGGCTGAACAACCGAAATGGAAAAATGGGATGTTTCTAGAACCGTCATCATATCCTACTGATGGCCGACAACTTTCACATCATGCGGGGGAAACTAAATATCCTGGGTCTGTAGTGTATGCCCAGGCTATCTGAACGTTCCGAACCACTTGTATGACCAATTCAGGAGATCTACACATTGCCATCTAGTGAAAGTCACCAATCGGTCACATGAAGTCCCTTCTAACACTGTAGTAAACCTAATATTCTGGAATATCGACTGTGTCGAAGCGAGATTTCGGTAGACCTTCATGGGGAAAACCTGCCAACTGAATGCGAACCTCACATCGTTTTACACCACATCAATACCATTCCTTGTGATGAGTTCCCCTTTTCCTGGCTGATCATTATTCCAGGAGTTTTGAACTTTCATTTGATAATCTGAAACCAGAGTTTTGAAACATGCCGTCGCACCAAACCACCGATAATTCCAATTGACTAAAAAATCAATTAAAGTAAATTATGTTGAAATGCCTAAAGTGGCTTGAAAAGCATGCCCAATGGCTTTCCAGATTGGCGGTTCACATTCATCAAGGCTTAACTGAGATCACGTTTGGCTGTTGGTCAGCTGTCACCTGATCGACAGCCAGTCAGAGTACTCGAACAATCGATATTTTAGACTCCCAGAAATCATAAGTGTATCACACGAAATCTGTGACCTTTCTGTAGAAATGTTCACAAATGAATGTTCAAATTTCAGGGGAAGATACACAAAACTTGTCCTACGTGGGCAATTTGACCTGAAGGAGCATAGCTCTTGAACGCCGCAGCATTTCAAGATAAACCTTGTGGATTTTGGACGCAAGTTACATGCATAGTTTTGTAAAACGCTTCAAGGTACTGAATAAAACGAGAGATTCTTGAACGCGGGCGTACTTGGCAGAAAACATATGCAAGACCGTCCAGGACCTGCGATCCGATATTCACAGTCACTATCTCGAACTGATTTTTCCTCCTTGTTAGTATTGAATACGAATCGATCACGTGGTTTCTCTACGGTCCCACTGCATCCAACAGAGGTAAACGTGACAAACGGATCCCCCTATTCGACAATTTGCAAGATGATGAGAAGTCATCATGTATGCTGGCCGATTTATCGTCACGCTAGGATTGCTCACCATCATCCTCATCGTTAGTAACTGCACACAGTACACAGCAATATCGGTGCTTAATCGCCGTACAACCATGAGGGACGAAGGTTCCAGAAGAGCGAAGGGTCGAGAATAAGTGCGGATAAGTCCAATGTCCTCTAGGAAAACGAGCAAGACAGTATTAAGATAAACATACATGAGTATCATGTCGGTGTTGGGCGATATCACCCCGACTCAAGTCCAGCGCACAACGACAGGGAACCTTTAGGTGGAAATGACAGGAAATGACAGCATGTGCGCCACTGGGATCGACTGCGTGCCATGTCTTGTAGGGTTGTTAACCACGTGTGTCCCAGTCAGGAAGGCGCTAAGATCCGAAGGCTCTCATTTTGGCAGTGGTCACTTTCACTTCACGTTGCCATGTCATAACACTACACGGCTTTGCAATGGCGACCGAACACCTCTCTGTAATCCAGTGAAAGAGCCTCGTTAGCCCATAGCGTGAGAAGTCTACCCGTGAGTTTACCAGGCTGCCAAGAACAATTTCTAAATTTCACCCTGGGGCATTACCATATTTCGCTTTCCTTTGGTACACCAGTCTATCAACGGTCGTTTCAAAGTCTCTGTGCTTTGGCCTTCCATCGCTCATGACAGTTAAATAGCGCACTCAGTCTGAATTGATCGCCGTGGTCACGTGTGCAACGTAGATAGGCTCGAACAAGAACTGCGGTTTGATGTGATTTCGTTCGCTAATTTTATCGGTGCGTGCATTAGTCACTGCGGGTGCAGTGGGTTTGATTGAAACTTGTAACTGGGTTTGGAATACAGAATGTGCCAATGAATTCGCTAAAACCATAGATTCGGTGAGCCCTGTGTTGTACTGCGCTGTCTTTCGATTTTCGGTGTGAACAAGTACACCAAACTGAGTTTCTGCTGATTGGGTCTAGCCCTTTTAGTTCAAATTTAACCACCAGCTTTGCCGGTTATGTGTACTGCGGTCTGCATCCTCCTCCTTTTTGAGTCTTGTCTTCTATTAAATGCAACAGTTTCGGTTGTGATCCCACCAAACTCAAGGTCACATCACCGAAGAAACCTTACAGATGGCAATCAGTTAGTGAAGTGAGCCAGGCCAATTAGGCCACACACACCAGGAACTGCAATCTTCACATTGAAAAGAAGATTGAAATGCTAACGAACATTTTCGAACCTGAATCAAGATTCCATACAGTTCGCAGTTTGCAATACAGGTGAAAGGAAGGAGGCCTTCGCTGAGGAGTTGTTTATTCGGGAAACACCAAGTAAACAGTTACAGACTAGTAGACAGGGGGCAAAACTCTCATATGCATCTTGTTTACAAAACTGGATTTCCATCTTCTCCTTGAACGCGTCTTCCTGAACTTTCCTGGATATTCATTGGTTGTTACTCAAATGCAAGCAAACGATACAAAGCGACTCCACAAATTCCGTAATAGATCTCACTTTTCAAGAGACGCGAAGCAGGTTTACGAGAAGACACTACTCAACGCCTCGTCAGTAGTATCCTTCGTAGTTCAAACGTATGCGACGTTATTTTTGAGATGCCGTATCATTTTGTCTTTTAAGTAGTCTTCAAATTCAGTATTAGAAAAACTGTGAACCTCCTTACTTTTATTGTTTTTGTGCGTCGGAATGCCTATAGTTTGCATCATTATTTATTCATTTATTTAATTCAACCTAAACACATTTCAATGTGACCTTGGATATTGAAGTTTGCGGCCCGTGCCGATTGTCACCGACAAATTGGTTAAATGACTTGCTGTCTCCAATTGTCCTTGTCAAAAGCCACTCTCATCCAGATACATCGAGTGTGAATGGAATAGCTTGTTAACAAGTGTTGGTGTTTTTTAGAATTTTTGATGTTTAGCGCGAAAAAATGATTATGTATGTGATCTAAAAATTTACAACACACTTCATAATCATAGTCTCTGTTTGAAATTGTTTGGGAATGGTCAGTTCGACCATGTCTGGAACCTCATATTTCTTTCTATTTGCTTGGGACCCACGAATCAAAATGTGATAATCAAAATATGATAAGGTTGATGCTACCTGCGCTCAGTCTCTGCGTAGGAATAAGGTCTACACCAGTCCGGCGCCAAATGACTGGATATCCACAGGTTGTTGTTCTGTTTACCGAGCTGGGTAAACGGTGTACAAAGGCTTCGTCACTATTCGAGACCGCATCATCAGTTGGGTGGTTGTCTTCACATCTCATGTTTGCTTTGCATACCTTGTATCTCTAACGTGTTTGGCTAACGTTGGTTCCGGCTGTCTGGTTGCTTATTGATCCTTTTTAGATATCTGTTGCCTTGTGCTTTTATTTCCTTGTATTTGATTGGTTCCCTGGACGTCATCGTTTTCGGCAGTTTCCACTCCATGTTTTGATTGATTCCTTCGATGTCTATGGTGAGTTGCGTTATGAGAACCTATTGATTTGATTGGCCCTCTGTGCATGTATTGACCCGTTTGGAATATCCGGTGTTTTGTAAAATCACCTGCTCTCCACCTGTTGTGTTTCTATTGGTTTGCTTCTTTAGCGTTTTGATTGGTTACTGCAGCGCTTTATTTGATAAAATTTGAGTCGTACGCTAGTTTCGGTCTCTTCTATTCTATCTCTTGCTTTCCTGAGTGGCTGTGCGGTTCCACTGAGTTTTCTTCACTCCGTTGATCGATAAATTGAATAAGTAAAAAGATGTTTGCCCATCGCCGCTTTCGAATATTACCACGTCTCCAGGTTGCTTCAGATAATTTTTGCACGTCACTCCCTATAATTTAGACGTTCGTGACAATCATGTGACATCCGACTTTGCTTTGAGACTAGGTATCAGGAGGAAACGCCTTTCACAATTAATTCACAGGCTATGGTGCCACGACAGTCATTGCACAAGCGTGGTTTTTGCCAGTAAACTTCATTTCTTGGCATCTCATAATGACTATATCTGGAAACCTCAATCGCTGTGCACGGCTAGCTGGATGGAGGAAGCCTAGTCAATTTCAACACCGTGTTATTCATCAACACAGCACTTTTTGAGCACACCCTTCCGGAGCTATTCACTTTACCTGGCGTTACACTGCACACAGTTTTGGGGGAGATGAGTACGGTACGCGGATGGACTTGCCATTCTCGTGACATTTGTTTACAGAGGTACAACAACTCGCTTATAAATTTCCATGCTCTTCAAATTGTTCGTTCGTCTGCCTCCGCTGAGTGTTTTCACGCACACCGTAGTCTCAACTCATCGTGAGTCAAGTTGTCAGCCCCAAGATCCTCGGTTTCTGTCCTGCTAAGTTGTGGTCAGCAGCTTCGCGCGTTTGATAGTGAGTACTGTTCTCCAATAACTAACAATCCAGTTCCAGTTTTGAAAGTTGATCAATCCATTTGGATAGACGGTATGTCTAGTGATTCATCGATGCGTGTGCTCAAAAGACTTCCTGACAAAAACATTAATGGTTTACTATCGACCGTCTCATCACAGCGGACTAAAGCCCATAGTGATGCGTCCTAGATGTGCCCGGATACAAAAGTTCAATCGATTGTTCCCGCCTGTAATCCGCATTCATTTTAAAAGAACTGGATTGTCTTGTGAAACGGAGGATCCAATACTATGCTCAAATCGTCTCTTCACATTTTTTCCTATTCCTCTGATCCACTGACATTTCAAACCTTGGTCGCTGCGTGTGTTTTGAGTCCATCAGTCCTCAGACTTGCTTCCAAAGGCTGCATTGGTGTCATCCTAATTTCCAACTGATTTGAATGCGTTCATCACATGGCTGGATGCCATCTTACACTCAGGTGTTCTCCTTCCCGTGAAAAGTCCTTTTCCTTGACTTCAGCTCCCTTAGTTTCACTTTCAATTCCTCCGCTCACCTGAGGCCAGGTCGCGTTGAATTGGTTGATCTAACGGTAGAGAAGACCAATCAGCCATAGTGGAGCATATGCGGCTTTTGATTCAAAGAGCAGTTTTTATTTTACCCAGACTGATTTGTTACAATCTTGTTAGGTTTTTAATAAAGTAGATTTTTTGAGTAGAGCCAAGGCGCGAACTTTCTATAATCCTCTGAGTCCATTCTCACTGCTCTGAAAAGCCGAAAGATGACAGTCTGGCATCGCTATTGATGGCGAACATTGATGTGTGTGAGGTGAACTCTGCCGTTTGCCATTTTGACGAGTTTTGTAAGGCAGCCTTCCGTTTCTATTTTTAGAGATAATAAAACGGCTAGTACCTCTTTCCCCATTGAGATATTCATTCACGTACAGAGTGTCTTCCATTTCATTTACCTTAAACAGGCTTGGGATATCTGCTACCAGACATTCACGCATACAAATCATGTGGCGCAGACTGAAGCCCTGAAGCACTGGTCGGTGGAGATGCTGAAGACAATGCTTCCAAGACACATGCAGATTATTGAGAAAATCAATCGAGACTTTAGCCAGGTAAGGGAAAGACTAGGGTTTCACACCTCGTCCTTACATCATATTAGATCAGGTGCGGAGATTTCTTCATGTAAGTGAAGACGATCTACGATGAAAAGCCGAGAAGCACTGATCACAGCTGTTTCATCTTTATTGGAATCATCAGCAATCGAGACTTTAGCCAGGGAAGGGAAAGACTAGGGTTTCACGCCTCGTCCTTACATCATATTAGATTAGGTGTGGCTGTTCAGCAGTGTGATTAACTCTCACTTGAACAGGATATAGCGCCGCTCATCCTTCAGTCACGGGATCCACATCACGTGGTCACACCTATTGACTGATTCCTCGACCAACGGCTTCTCAGATGGAAGTTTCGCTCATCGGGTGAAGTTTATTCTTCCACTGAGCTGCTCATGGATCGATTGCAGTGTGAGTGGAACTCAGGACAACTGGTATTCGTTGCTCCAGTCGCATGTCCAGAGTTTTTGAGGCCACCACACACAGTCGATCAAATATCTCCAAAACCCTCCAAAAATCTTAGTTGGCCGAGTGGATTAGATCATGAGTTGATATCCTGACAACCTGTGTTCCCACCCCACACGGCCGCTTTGAACTTACTTGATTGAACCCGTAAATAAGTTTTAAGACAGGGACTGTGGTTCACACCATAGCGGCTGATAGCCAAGTCAGTGGAAATCAACAAGCGTCACAGCGTGAACAGAATCGAGGATGTGGAACTGGCGAGTGTGTGGCAAGCGGTCTTAGATTAGCCGAGCTGACACGTGATTGACACGATCAGAGTTCACAGACGGACGGAAAATACAAACAGTTTCAACACATGATCTCAAGCTCGGTAGCTTTTGGGCGATGTGCTCTTATATCATCGTCATGCATGGGATGATTGATCTGTTGCAAGAATAGACGGCAGTCGAAAGTTAGATCGAGTAAAGTCCCAAGATTTGATGCATTGGAACGGTTAACATTTTCCGTCATCGCCAACAGTAGGAGTGAGGACGAATAGTCACATCACGACATTGCGCTGGTTGACACTTCTCGCCCAAAAAAGGGCCGTCTGGTGTTCCACCACATGAAGCTACAAAACTTGTAAACCTACAAGCCCGGTCTCAATCGGACTGGACGGGAAAGTCGGTCCCGAAACCGAGTGAATGGCCGTGGTAGGACAAGAACGGATTAACATCGCGCGAACTGTCCATCGAAATATCACCGCAAGTCAACCTGTGGATGTTTTTAAGCACGACGGTTGACGAAATGGCACCTGGATTTAGTGTTGGACGTTTACCTGTCGCTTTGAGATTAAACCCGTTCCTGGAAATAATTCAGTAAATTCCGAATTTCGTTTCCAACGCGCCCATCACCCAGTGGCTAGCAGTCTTTCATCCACCTTTCAGTCAGGTAAGAAACATGAACAGTCTTATAGTTTTGTTGCAGGTGATTGTTGGAGCAAGCGATAAACTTTAAGTGGTTTGCTCGTAAAATAATGACTTTGATCGACAAACATTACGTGACGTTTATTCGGAATTCCGCTGCTTAATTTTACAGTATCTTTTTTGAACTTGTGGATGTTTCACAAAATAAATTTCGAGCTGCATATCTGCGTGTATCCTGTTCTGATCAGGTGAATGTTACACAATGAATTTTTGTCGTTAGTGTTTGTCTGGAAAGCCAATGTTGATGCCAACGGTGTTCGTCCTCACTTGGAACAATCCGCAGTGAGTATCTCACGAATTCGCCGGGAGATTCGACCTGATAACTCACACGGCTGATCAGTCCTTCGTGACCGAACAGTTCAAACTAATAGTCTTGAGGTCACGGGTTCGAAACTTCCTACCGGAATTCTGCGAGATTCACACTGTTGGTGATTCACAGCTGTAGAGTGCTTATCGATTTTTCGGTATAGTAAGACTTGGGTGAAAAGTTATATCAATAAGACATTGTTTTCAAAATTTCAGAGTTCCTGATCAACAAAAGTTAACTGCTAATTGGTCTTCAATTTCGGTCGGAATTGGTTATCCCAAAACAACAGTTAGGCCACGAACCAATCAGTTCGATGAGGTGATTTGTACTCACATCTCTGTGGTCGCTCTGTGATTGGTCCACTAGAGTAAGTATGACTGGAAGCAACTTCGTCAGCGTGATATTCTTCATCCTAACCTGTTTCTTCGTTAACCCTTTTCCCATGTCTCAACCGATGCTGCAGATGATCTATCGACGATGGCCCAATGACCCAAGCCGTTTCCAACGTATGTCTATTCTCCGAATGACGGACCGACCGATTGTCAGTATGGACCACTTGTGTATCGTGGGTTCCCACTGTGTCAACGGCGTATCAGCAGTGCAAACGAATCACCTGAAAACAGTGCTGTTTGTTTTGTTTTGTTTTGTTTTGTTGGTTTATATCAATGTGTTCGTTTCTACAACCCCGAGATTTGCACCTGTGTGTGATGCACGGCTCAGACGATCAAAGATGTAGGTAGTCCTCCAGCCACAAACAGCGGTAACCTCCAGTACTCAGTAGAAGAGGTATTCTCTGTTCTCATTGACTGTTCTCTGGATCAACCTCCTCACATCTTCATTTTATAATCAGGCAACGCCGTATGGGCCGCACATGCCATTCCTCAAGAACATGCACCTAAGTCACCAGCCTTCGGTGTGTATATCAGAAAATGTTTTACAATGATATTCAGTAGTATAGTTTACACAGACTTCTTATCTAAGGCCTTTCCCGACCACCAACATCTAAAGCGATAGCTTTGACACCCAACATAACCGGTCTAACGTTTCCTCCGATCGATTTCCACTTTGAGTTAATGCTAGATTCCTCCTAGAGGTTAGACGATACAGTAACTGGAAAGTGAATTGACGCAGTTTAAAGAAAAACCGTGCCCTACGTGAATGTTGTGTTGTTGATTTTTTTCGAATCCATCGAGACCGATGAGTTTTGAGTGCTCTTGTTAAATACCTGTTCTAGAACTTCTGTCCCTCAGGTGTTTTTCATGGTTATTCGTGCAAAACGACACCATGTCCACCGACTCAGCTCAGTGGCGGAGCTAGCCACAATGTAAATTCATCGACTCTGAATTCAGCGCTCCTCGGAGAACTCAGAAGCGATTGCCTGTGTTTGGAAAGGTACAGTCTGGCGGCTGGACACAATAACCTCGTTTGATGCGAATGCGGAACTAATCGGGATATGTCTCAAAATGACTTGAGGGCGCACGTGTGTGATCGACCTTCAGGGTCAAAGTAGATCTGGCCTAGGATTAAATGTCGACGGTTCAACACCTCGTAAGAACGTGCGATTCATTTGCACACGCGTGCACATCTGTTTATGACGGCCTGCTTGTACTTGTTTAGCGAAGAGTATAAACTATTCGGCAAAATGTGTTCCTAGTTCGCTCACAGTTAGAAGACGCATGCATGCACGTTGCAACCGGGAGTTGAACCTACACCTGGTCGCTTACTATATGTGATGAATTACATGATTGAATGCCTTCTGGGTCATTCTCTATCACAGCTTGTACTTTTTCAGTTACCGGCCTTGAAATAGACCGATTGACCGTTCCAGTAGCTGCAGCCCAGTTTGTGATGCCCAGCTGTCATTTGCCACCCAAACTCATTGCTGATCGATACCAGTCAGAAAAAGTACACGCCAAACGTGGACACTTGTGTTTTCAACTGTGAAGGCCGTTTTCAGGTTTTCGAACTTTTGTTGACGTGAATGGTCGAGAGCATTGACTGCCTATTTGCCATAGATAGTATGTCGATGGCTCCGTTTCTTTCAGGGGCAAACGAAAGACAACCAGACAGTAAAGAATTTGAAAGGGCAACGCGTAATGTGAGAGGTGTGTTGCAGCACTCATTCAGCTCACTTCGGTTAGCCAAGGTATCTGGCTATCTGATCCCACCTTGCATCGTTGCTCGGATAATCGATGCAAGTTTGGAAACAAGGTCAGACACATTTTGCATGTGATAGAAGGCTTTACTTCGGGGAAAAGAGTTACCTGGGCAACACGATGCAAAATTGCGTCTAGATTGGTGTCGGAATGGTTGATCGATGAACGTGCTTCACCATATTCCGACTCATGTGGATTGGGACACAATTTGTCTGGCGTGTCATGGGGTATGACGGTCTCTGTTAGAGTGACAGACCAAATTAATTGACGAATTTCATGTTTACATCCCCGCGGAAACGTGCAACTCACTTTCACACCAATGAAAGTCATTCGATGTGCAATTTCGCTAAGGAGTACAGCTCTTCAAGACTGTCATCACATGGCGTCATCAAAGACTCCTTGATATCGTCGTATCTTCAACTGGAAGGAACAAGCCCTACCAACGAAAAAATGATTCTCTGGCAAACAGTAAAGGTATTATTCCACTCCAATTATCATGACGCCCAAATAACGATACACACTCATTCCAGAGATAAAATTACTCAAGAAATTGGACCTTTCCAAAGTTCGTAGTAGTCCCGGGTTCCGATTCCCATCAACCCCTTTCGCCCCTCGGAGATCGCCTCCAGAGCATGTACGCCCAAAATGGAATACACGAAAGAAATATCTTAAAACACTTAGGAGTAATCATAAAAACAATTACCTATCCTGGGTGATTGGTATCATAAGTGGTTAAAACCCTATGTTTATTCTGAGTAAAGTCACGAAATGAACATGCAATACGTTTATCCTCGAGTAGTGGTCTGACTAGTTATAAATTGAACCATCTCAAAGGATTAACGCACTTCGCTGAGGGGTGATCACTAGCAACAAGACTAAGCGTTTACAAACCATTAGACGCGATGGTAAGTATCTCATCTGCACAGAGATTTAGGAAAGCGGTCATTCTCAAGCGTCCCTTGAACCTTCTTGGACGTACTTTGAATACTACATAGTAATGAACGAAAACTCCTAATCAGTTCCGTAGTTTCCGTTGTAAGCTTCACTTTTCACCAGATGCGGGGGCGGAGCTTGGACACCAGATCAAACACTACTCACGTGCCTTATCAGTAAAATACACCGTGCTGGACTGCCAGTACGACAAATTTCCTTATCTAATTAAACAATGTTTCGAATACTTTTGACCCTGAAGGACAGTAATTGAAATTTAAACTATCCCCTGTTGGTTTGATTTTGCCAATAAACAAACCGTATCGATCATATCAGCGCAATTACATAATAGGACGTTGGTATCACTTTTCTCAGCTGCGTACAATGAAAAATTTGGGATTAAGACGCCAGAAAAATTGTTTGTTAAATGTCATCTACTTCAAAGGAATTCGTTTTTGTAAATCGGCAGGACAAATCATTGTTTTGTTTTCGATTGGTTTGGTATGCATTCTATTCCGGTGGAAAGTTTATCATATTTCCCACTCTAGGATCACGTGGACTGAACGCTTTTGGGCCTAACTGAAGTTGATAATATGAGGAGATTTAGAAATCATTCTGGCCTTGCCAGTGGAACTAATCTAAAAAACCGAGCCGAGAAGCACTGTAAACTGTTTCATCCTTGAGAGCGGTTGATCAGTAGTGTGGTGAACTTGAACATGAGGAGAGTATACTACCACATATCCTTCAATCACGGGATCCACACCACTCGGTCACACGTATTCACTGGCTCCATGAGTGATGAGCTCTCACACAGAAGTTTCACTCACTGGCTGATTTTCATTCTTCCTTTGAGCTTATAGATCGATTGCAGTGTGAGTGGAAGTCAGAACAACTGGTATTCGTTGGTAAAAACGCAAGCAAATCTCCGTGGGGGCCAACCGATTCATGGTCTTACAGGGAAGTTCTGCCTGAGAAAGTCACCTTTTGTTTCTACTTGAGTGAGATATTGTCATCGATCAGTAATTCTCGCATGGTCAAAATTAGTAATTGTTTCATGTCAACGCTGAAAGTGCGAATTCGAAAAAAATCTAGACGATATTCTGGTCCTTTCATCTTGATCTACAGTTCTTTCCACAATTTTCTGGATAGAAGTAAGAATTATGTGAACAGTTTTTGCACCTGCCAACGAGAGGGATTTCTAGGAGCGCGGTATTCAGTATAGGATTCAGTCGACCGGCATATCAAAATCGACCCTGTCTGAGTGCCTGGGCTCACTGTGAAGGCGAACGACTAAACTTCAGTGCGAGGGTGGAACGGATAGGCCAAGTCTCAAGGTTGCCCGGACGTTCACCAATCAAAAGACAGCCCACCTAACAGGCCAGTAGGAACGCTCACCCAAATGACCAATGAACGGTCAAGGTTGACCTGGGTGATTAGATCCTAGATCACTTCACGCAAGCTCAACAACCGCATTTTCAATCAGATAATAACTTGACCGACGAAGCGATTGCAATCAAATTGCCCCTCTCAATGAACAGAAGAGAAATATGGGCTCGAGTTCCTGCCGGGATTTGTCTCATCAGAGTTGTAGTACTGAACTTAGATTTTTCCTGCACTACACGACAAATCCTCCACTAGGAACCGACATGCAGGTTTCAACCGCGTGTATACCTGACACCAGTACAACTACACTTGGCTGACAGTCATTGTGTGATAATCAGGTATTTTCGGCCATCAGATGCGTCCACAAATCAGTATGTACCCTCAAACATCGGTGACTGTAGCCGGTACTTTCGCTTGTCAGTTTGAACGTTGAAACATTGCAGATAGGCGGTACTTCATCGCAATCAGTTATAACGTTTTGTGTACATCGTCCGAACGGCGGTGTCTAAAAACACTGACTGAATTAAGAAACGTTTGATCATGAATACCCCCTATTCCCGTCCGAAACGGCGGCACTTAAGCCATTCGTGTCGGGTTTATGACATCCAAAGATGTGACACGTTGTAGCTGGCGTAAGATTAGTCGTGATGGAAAAACAGATAAAGATTTACATTTACGCTCAAAAAAAGATGGATGTGAAACAGGATAGTGTTCCAGGACCGTTTTATGTTTTAGTTCGAATAACTTGGTTTGACAGTCTATGAACAGACCAATAACCGATGTTCTATGCTCTATCACCTCACCCGCTTGTAGAATACCAGAAACACTTGAGTGTGCTCTTATGCTCGTTAATGGAATCAAATCGATGAGCTTAAATTGTCAATTCGTTTGTCCAGCTATAGCACCCTTCAATGCCTAGTAATGGAATCAAATCGATGAGCTTAAATTGTCAATTCGTTTGTCCAGCTATAGCACCCTTTCAATGCCTAGCTGCCATGCCACCCGGAGGAAGCACGAGGTCTCGGATACTGCCAGGTTGGCCAAACCTACACAGGAGCAGCCAAGATGCTGACCACGGGCCTTTCAGCCAGAAATAGTCATTTTTGTTGCAATCGTCGTACTGCTAATCTCATGTACCACAACGCCAAATTCGAACTTTGATTTAGTAGATCTAACCACCGTCCAATGGTCGAAGCGTTACTGGCCTTCACTTAAACAGCATATAAAATCGCTGTCCTTCATCCTTTCTCAGAAGGGAAAACATCCATCATTTTCCAATTGAGAAATCGCAGTCGAACCGTAGATTACTGTAGCACTACCCCGAAGACTGCAGTTTAGAATTTCCCTGGACATTCACGTGAGGATATTGGTCCCCGTACTGGATGGGAAAAGCTGTCCAGTGATTCTCGGCATGATTTCATTTACGAAGTGAAATTCTGATCGATACACTTTCTCAGTATTCATATAACACTAAAGTCACGAGGGGAACTTGACGCAGTCAAGTATTACTGGTCACTGCAGAGGGACGAGGGTCTAAGATGGAAGAACAATGTGGAGTTGCCTTTGTTGGCTCCGCGTGACCCAGTGACCTGATCGGAATTCGAAGTGGGCTGTTCAAATATGACTGATATGAATGCAACTTCCACGACTTCCGCAACCAGACATAATTACTCCGTACAAATCAAATCTAAAAGCCCACTATCATAAACCAACAGCATTATCACAGCCTGTCGTAACTTGCTGAATTTTCAACTACTAGAGGGATTCAACCAAATCTGGGCGGACAATTAGACTTTGTGGCTAGTCTCACTTCAGCCCAGTGAGGCTGGTTATGCCTATGACATTTTTTGTGTCTCTCCGAGAGTTGATCATGTCTTCCGTGCAACCTTTGTTGTCTTGTTGCTGTGGCTTGTGCTGTCGAGGTGGTCACGTGTTTCAAACCGTATCTTCGTATGTATGATATGTTTTGTCTTTAATGTATGTAAGCGGTTGACTAGAAGTACATGAACTAACTGAATTCGAGCTGGACAATGACGTCAGATTGGGAGAATGGGTCAGAGAGCCAAGTCTACAGCAGATCATTAGCGAGGACCCAGCTGGTACAGTGGCACGGCTTCCGATATTGCAAGCATCACGAAACTGGCAGGCGAAATTGGAATACGATCCTACGGCTCGACCAACCTTCCACTCTTGCCATGTGTCAATAAAGTCCACAAAATTTATGATGAGACGTGCACTGATGACGATTTCCAGAGAGGATGAAACAGCTGTAAAGTGCTCCTCAGGTTTTCAGCATAGAGTGGCCCTAGTTACAAGGCAAAAACTGTAAAACTCGAAAATCTCCTTAGGCTAACTTCAATCTATAACTAGCTCAGCTGAAGGGTCATATTACGATTCCTGCATGGGGATTATTTACTTCATTGCTGTAGTCGGGGGAATGGCCTCTGCAGGAAAGGGATAACGTTTCTCAGTCATACACCTCTGCGTCAGTTATTGAATTAAGCATGAAATATATATATCTTTTCATTAACGCGAAGGCGCTGTTGATGAGATAGCGATGTGCTCTCCATGGCCGTTACGATCAAGATGTTGTAAAATCATCTAATGAAAATAGGTGGCCACTCTTAGGACCTGGTCGTATAAGAAAGATGAACCAGCAGTGTGCTTTAGTGTGTTCTATTCTTTTTGTACATATACTGGTCGTGCACTAGGTCCTTCACCGTTTGCAGACGTTAGAATTTGGTTGCCGATCAGGTGAGTGCCTCTGTGTTCTCCGGGCTTACCAAGCTCATCACGCCAAACTGGACACCAGCCAGACGGAACAATGAGAAAAGGGTATTTAGACGCCTGTTTTACAGACACGCTCAACCACACTAAAAATAGTATAAAAGAGCCGCTAAGCATAGGCAAGTCCGTTTATGATCAATCGGACTGGATTACCTACCAGAGTTCTGGTAGATCTATCTATCGGCAAACAAGGTTTTTCTTCAAAATAAAGTTGTCAGGTTGACTGAAAACGTTTGGTTAGGCGATTCCTGTAGTGGGCGGTTTCCCAAGGTGCGATAGAACAGTCCTCGTCAAGGAACTGGGCTTCAGTTTTAGTGACGTCACGAGTTTGACCATTGTAGGTGCAAGCCAAACGCCAACGTTGGCAAACAAACCAACAATCACCTACCCAAAGGTCAATTAAGGCATCCGAAATACTATATTTTAACATACTGCGCATTTCAGTGTTTATTCACCGTCCTAACTTCGATATTCCTCTACAGTTTCAAGGATTTTGCCGAACTTTGGCCCAGAAAATTCGTAAACAAAACCAACGGGATCACCCCACGACGATGGCTGTTGTTATGCAACCCTGGTCTTGCAGATTTGATCATGGATGCCCTCAAAGGTGATGACACTTGGATCAACAATATGCTGGCACTTCACCGTTTGAGGACACTGTCCGAAGATAGCAATATTCGTCTTGGACTGATGCGCGTGAAGATGGATAACAAAAATCGTTTTGCCGAGTACATGAAACATCGCCGAAATATATTTGTTGACCCCAGTACGTTATTTGACGTGATGGTAAGTTGAACATCCATCAACTGTGAATTTATCAGTGTGGTGGTGTATACTACTGGTGAAGCATACGAGTAGTATTTGGCTAAGTAGTTTTGAAGCGCTATCCCCGCATCCGATGGAAGGTTGTGTTGGAAATTATTTGATTTCTTACAGTGTTTTTCCATTATTGTTCTGTATTACGATAAACCTTAGGAGATATCCGAAGAACCTCATTATTCCATGTATATTCCCTCTTCTTCCTAACGCAAGTTCACCCACTAGATTCATCTAACATTACTTACATTTTGCTCAATCTCATAAGTCACCTTGGATTCCTCACGCTTCACACTTTTTTTATACACCCGTTTTAGTCAGGGTCATTTCAAATGCGCCTAGTGGCCTTATGATGCTGCGTCGATTTTATAACCGAACAAATGTGCGAATAGTGTTAACAAACCCATCATAATCGGAACGAAACTCACAGTGGGTCGATTTTCAGGACTGACTACTCTGTGCAACCATATTGCAGAAACATGTGGAAAAGAGGAGACCGCCCGAACCATCAAACTTGCACAGTTCGAAAAAAGTGATCCTCGTTATACCCTGGTGGATTTTGTAATAGAACATAGAAAGCGCCACAGGCGCTACGGTGGTACAAAAGTATCTACTAAGCAGCGCCTTTTTGGCTGATGTGAAATTTTCCATGCGTTAAACTTGTGGTCCTACCTAAAATGCACATTTTAGGACAGGTTCAAAGTAGATCTTCCAGAAGTAGAATGTGAGTTGCACTCACAAGTAACGAGGACGTGGCTGTAGTTTACAAAATTACCATCCAGTTGAGCCTGTTGTCATGTGGTGGAACCCAAAGAATCGAGCCGGAAACAATCAAGACTTTTCAAGTCACCGAGATGGCTCGGTGTTTTCAGACTTACTGACCGATAAGTCTGTGGTTCCAACCCAACCTGGCATCTAGACTGCTCCTCTTCAGGATTGGGTAATCTGGCAGTACCTCAGCCATGGTGTCGCCTCCGAGTGGAACGACAGCTGGCCCCCGAAAGGACGTCCATCGTTATGGTTCACATTATCAACATTGAGGAAAGACACTTCTTACCGAAAAAAATTAAGTATACTAACGAAAGTCGAGTCGAAAACTTTAGACAGTTCTAGCATAGGTGAATAACGTGTTAGGATACCAGCACCTTAGTGGTATCAAGAAGGTCAACTCCCGACCAGTCAATGCCTCCGATCTGAGCAATCGATAGACCTGCTAAGTTCGATGACAATCAGATTTCTTTGTGCATTACAATGCACATAAGTTTCACACTGTTTACGGAACGGGTGTCTCGACACGTGCACGATCTTCTCTAGTAGTCGCACATTTAGGCCTTTGTGCTTATTGTTCTTCGCAAGGTGAGAGAGAATAACGCGTTCTTATTGATTCCCTGCATGTGATCTAACTTTGAATACTAATCTGGCTTTCACGAGAGACACAACTGAACTCAACTGAATCTCTCGTTTTGATGTTCTTCTTAAGGTTGACCGGAACTTGGGGACTGCACTTGCCTGATCAAACCCAAGAAGGTTGGAACCGTCCGTGCGCTGTCCTGTGTCCCGTCCAAGTAGCATAACCTTGTGGTCCCTCTCACCAATTCCGAAACGAATAGGTTCAAGCTCAGATAGTGAGCCAACCAATCAACTAGATGATTAATGCTAGGTCATCTCTAGGTTTGTGTAAATGGCATGCATAGATACCGCATCAGATCGACAGAACTACTAACAACAACAATAGCTGAAGGGAAGTAATGTTTCTGTATAAGAGAACGTAATTTAACCCGCAACCACCCACAGCTCAACGAGTATTGATCGGCAGGCTTCGGGCGTCCGTAGCGCCTGGCGGATGGGCCAATCGATCGACAATATGGCTCGCCGCCCTGGGTGTCGGACAAACCAATCACATCGCTCAATCGTGAAAACGTCCGCCTGCTTCGGCGCATCCGAAGTGTGTTGGTGCGGTCGTGCTTACACGCTCACCCCGCATGCTTATGTCTGGAGTTCAAATAACGGCACGGTCAATGATGCGTACTGCTGGCTGGCTGTACTGGGTGCGACACCCGAATTCAGTGCTCCCCACGCGCACACGTTAAGTGGGCCTACCGTAATAGCTGCTTCTTATCCAAGATTACCAACTGATATTTTTCTTTTGGAAAACCACCAAAGATCCACATTGGTGAGGATTTCGCGAATTTTTGTCTGCCAGGAATTACTCTGCTTCACAACCTATCTTCTTTGCCTGTGCCCTTTCAAATAGGTAAATATTCCTGCCTAAACATCTCAATTACAAAACACTGAATCGTTTTCTCCCCCTTCAGGTGAAACGTGTGGATGAGTACAAGCGCCACCTGCTCATGTGCCTGTATGTCATGACCCTATATAACCGCCTAAAGGCAAATCCTCAAATCGACATTTGTCCACGTACTTTCATCATTGGCGGGAACGCTGCTCCAGGGCATCAGATGGCAAAAATGATAATAAAACTGATCAATTCAATCGCACGGACGATCAACTACGATCCCCTCGTAGCCGGACGCTTGAAGGTAAGCAGGCTCCAATCAAGCAATTTTTGTTGTCCAATTACAGGCTTCTACACTGATTCTCTCGTTTATGATGTTCCTCTTCAATTGAATGTACCAGGCTGCCTCATTTTTCAGCTGGTACGATATCTCACCGCATTGTGTAGAGGTATCAGTAACCTTATGAGTAGTGTATTATGTCTATATAGTAGTATGAAGTCTAGACTCTAGATGAGTGAGCCCAGGTGGTGTTTTGCTTAGGAAGCATGTGTGAAACAAATCTCAGCCAGACTGACCTGTGAAGCGTGAGTAGTTCATCCACTGCACCAGAGTACATTTTATCTAAAACCAGCAAACGCGCCTCAACAGCATTAATCCGGTTGCCCCAATGGACCCCACTAGCGCTTCGGATACACTAATGGTCCAACATCCAGAGTTTGTTCTTATCCTCTGCGCCGAAAGGTTCACATGTTCGACTGCCCCATGCACGCTGCAACTGACGTCCAGTGTTCTCCGTCCTGATCGATTCGTTCAGGGTCTGTATTGTCTTGTGGTTCACCATCCTGCATTTTGATTGGTTGACGGTAATTTGGTGTCCTCAGCCTGATTGGTCCATTCTCAACTTGCGGTTAATCATGATTTTCATGTTTCATGTCAGTGGCCTCCCATTGTATTGGCTGGTTGATTTTGTAATACCTGAAGCAATCTGCGAACTCCGGTCGAATTAATTTGACCCTTCAACCTGGATGTCTTTTCCTCTCAGTTCGGTTGGTTTCTTTTTCGATTCTTTGTTCGGCTCGGGTTTTGAGGGTTCCTCCTCCTCCTTTTCCTTCGGAGGTTGATAGACGGTGTCGTCTTCAATGCATGCGTTTATTGCTGTGTAAATGGAGTACCACATCTCCATAAATTCCCACTCTTTCTTTGCTCTTGCTTGTTCTATTACACTGATATATTTCGGTTTCCTGGTCTACATGTACAGAGGTGGGCGAGAGTGGAATGTGTTCATTGACTGTGGTTGAAAATTCCCTCCCTCTTGGCCCCACGTGGTGTTTTTCATAATCCTTGCATTTAGTTTTTTAGGTCACATTTGTCTTTTCCATTTCATTGAGTTCCCCTTTTGGTGTTGAAAATGCACTTCGCAGTGTGTCAGTAGGTCTGTGGCAACTCTTATTGTGTTGTAGTATGCTTGTGATCATCTTCCTCTTGCCTTGGATTCCACCGTGTTGTAGGGTAATTCAGTTCGCTTGAAAAGTGTCCCAATGCGAATGTGTTTGTGAGGGCCGGGTTGATTGCTGATCCGTATAAGTGCCCTTCGTTTGACTTCCAACAAGACTGGTCTGTATTAACAGTTGATCGACAAATGTGCCACATGGTTAAACCATAGAATCGGTCACGCATAATTTCCGCGGCTGAATTAACTTATGCACAATCAGATACTACTGTTTTCAGATAGCTTGTAATTAATTAGTTGATGTCAACCCGATTATAACACCGCCCTAGCAACGCATTGATAATGTCATTTCGACCGGCGATCAAATTGCCCAGCTCAGTAAACAAACCGACGATTGTCTACGCTGCCTGAGCTATCAGCATTCTCATCAGTAATATTTATGGTCAAAAGCATGAAGGTACAGCCCACACCGTATCCTGATACACACCACCCTCGGGATACAATGGGCAACACCATATTGGCCATTGGTGAACTATTTTTTTGATATAGAGTTGGCATAGCATATGTACTTTGCCTGAGAATGGTAAAGTTCTCGGAACATCCTTCCGGCTCTGATTGGCTTCTCCACCGACTTCCATCATCAGACCACCTGGCGTTGTTTTGAAACATAATGTGTGCTTTCTGTCGTAAATGCCATGAGACTGAGGTCTAAGCGATTCGGTTTGTTAGAAGATAGTCACACTTCACCAGTAGGATGAAGGAATTAGTCTAAGTTAACCGGCCATCTAGTCACAATAGGGAAGGGAACAAACTGAAACGTCACATCACCCGTCTGGAAGGCACCTGCAATAGGTAGTTCCAATGTTATCTTTGATTAAACCGCTAACAGAAAACCCTCAATGATCTTGAAATAACACTACTCATAAGGTTGCTGAAGTACGTGTTCATTGGAAAAATGCTGTTATTGGAAACTCGGGCACTGCGCCTACTTGATGACTCCTAGGAAGGACGAGTCATTTCAACGACCCTATGAGTAGTGTTATGTGGAAAAGCCTATCTTCTAACGGAAAAATGAAGCGGCCATTAGCAGTACATTTGGTTGAGGAATACTGTGACTTCGCTGTGTCTCCCATAACATTGCTCCCTTTGATTCTATTTTATCGATCAGCTGAAATCATCTTCGCACATTCCCGTGAGCACTACTTTCGTTCGTTCCACGAAGCCTGTGGGTCCAACACGAATCCTAATCAATAAACACCCTTGGTTGGTAATGTGAAATTTGATAGTTTTCCACTGAGGTTTCATCTAGGATTTCTCAAACTCGCGACCTCCCGAGAGGTCACTCCTAGCTAAACATGTGAATGTCCGCATGTCAGAGGACCCCCGGATTTTCTTGAGATGAGCACTACTGATGATCCCTAACAAGGATGGAACAGCTGTACGATGGTTCTCGAATTTTCAGCATAGACTGGCTTCACTGAAGGACGGAGTCTTCATTATAAACAAACCTTGTTTGAGCTGATATATGATCAAACATCTTGCTGATTATGTTTTTCGACTTGGAAAATACAGCTCTACGCAGAGTTACATCTCCGAACTCGGAGATGTAACCAACACACATCGTTGGTTTGTTCGCTTAGCTGTGCGATATGGTTGTAAACGTTTCACCACCAATCGAGGTGATATCATCGGTGTGCGTTGTTAGGTAGCGAAGTGAAGCGTGGCGATGGGACGGCGGTTTTTCGTTGAGTAGTGTTGCATGTGTGTTAATATACGCGCCGCTAACCGGGGCTGACCTTCGATCACGATTAGTTGTTCGGTCGGTCGGTTCTTTGGTTTGTTCCGATATGTGTCCTTGGTTATCAATGACCTTCGAGCTTGGCCTCTCCCCGCTTTCTTACTCTGGTCAACGCTGGATTGATCTCAGTCCTTGACTTCTCTGGCCGCTAGCATGTGAACTCGCTTGGTCCGACTCCAAGAGGTTCCTTGTTTCTTGGTTTGTTAATCCAATGTTCAGCTCTCCTTGATTATTCCGGTTCCGATATTTGTCCTTTGCACGTTGTGCTGTGTGAATTAGATCGAGCTCAATGCATCACTTGCTTGTTTGAATGGTAGAACGGTACAATTGTTCAGCTGTAGTAAATCAAGAAACGAGAAACTCCTTAGAGTCGGATCATCTCAATGGGTGATGAAATCTCTAAAATCCAATTACTCAGCTCAGCGGCCATCTACACTGCCAACATTCTCCTCAACAGCAAAGGCCTATCAATAATTTGCACAGAGTACGCAAGACTGCAACCGTTGGACCGAGGAACTCAGGGTTTTTCACGTTTTAGTCCATTCAAATACAGCTTAAAGAGGCCTGGTAATGGGTACTTGGCGGTAGGTGTTGCCAATGGCAAGTGAGATTCTTCGGAAGGCTATTTATCAACGGGACCAGCCGACGTGAAAGGATAACAATTCGGAAATGCAGGAGAACTTTCTAGTCTGACGCTCACCTGCACCGTCTTACACAGTGAATAAAACTGATGTGTTTGAGGTCAACATGTGGTGATCGATACGCCATTAAAGTACTCTTCTTTACGTATTTCGTGTTTGGTATACAAGCGTCAAAAACGAGAGGGCTGAACGATGAGGGTCCACAATCAGAGTCTCTTGTTTAAAAGAACAATGACGACCATCACATTAATGTCGGCCCAGTTCAAATCTGAGGAAGAAAATGTCAATTTTACCAACCCTCAGCTTGCGGAGTCGAGAGACGGTATTTGTCAGGCCAACCTGATAGGTGAGTCGGTAAATATTGCGTAAGACTCAAACCGTAGCATCAAGACAAGATCCGTTTGGATGCACACGAATGTTCTAGGTTTTACGTCATCACCGACTGCAGGACATTTCTTGAGAGTCACAAGATTTGGGTCACCGCCACGTCATCATGACTGTGTGGCCCAGACAATAAATGACATTCACAAGCCTTTGAAGGACATTCGATCTTCCGTTTTTTCAGTATATTACTAATCAGTAGTTCAGCAAGTAACCGAAATTCGGAAACGACTACCACAAGCTTTTCCGAAATGTCTACTCGGTTTGGCGTTATGTGAGAATAATCGGAATCAAATTGTAGGATTCTTTCTTTAAACGGTCAGCGTCAGTGTCCGGGAAAAGGTTTTAAACGGTCAGCGTCAGTGTCCGGGAAGAAGCGTCCCTCTGTTGCGGGTCGTCGACTCACTGTATCTAAACACCAAAATCTAATGGGAGTGCGTTAACAGAACTTCCAAAGTCTTCTGCAGCTTAACTGACTTCCAAATAACCACTAGTTTACTGCGGACTTTTCAAAACCAATCGGTGACAAAAAATAATTATTTCTGGAACTCTACTTCTTTTCCTCGCATAGTTTGTCCAATTACACTGGAAGGTGCACACGTTTAGAAGCAAATTTGGAAGGTTAAATGGGACCTTGATGGAATCCACCTGGAAGTCATTCCGTTTTGGACTGTGTGCACTTTCCCGATACCTTGATAGACATCATCTCAAATGTCCGAGAACGCCTACACGTCGTTAGGTGGATGGTATGGCCCCAGAATGATTCGTCTAGAAATTTGGGCTTTCCGATTCAATGCCCCTCAACGTATCCGATAAATATAAACTGTTTGGTTACAACAATAACAAGTTCCATGGATTTTTTCCAGGATTTTTTTATAAATGTATAGCCAATTAGGAGGGAACTGATGGATCCGATGGAGATCAACTTGTTGGTTCCATGGATTAGTGCCTTTTTACGGCAGACACCACGAGAATTTTCCATAAATATCTAACCAAGCAACAGACAGCCAGTGCAGTTGCTTGACTAGCCCGGTATCCCACCGGCAATCGGTAGGCCCGTTGTGTACACCCGTGTCTTGCCATTTCGTTCACTCCCTGATATAACCGTCTGTATTTGATCCCCCTTCAGCTGGTATTCTTGTCCAACTACCGTGTTTCCGTCGCTGAGCGTGTGATTCCTGCAGCTGACTTGTCCGAACAAATTCCCTGTGTTGGTACAGAAGCCGCCGGGACAGGGAACATGAAATTTATGGTGAGTCAGGAGTTTCTCGCTCGGTCGTTTGGCATTTATACAGGGAATTTTCCATATCATGACAAGCCGAACTGGACCGAATCTCAAGTAGCCTTGCTATCGTAATGTTATCGAATTAAGTAGTGTGTGGAAGAAAATGGAATTCCTCTATAGTAAAAGAACAGGTGCACACCATCAAAGACAAAACAGCTGCACAGAAATTTGGAGCTCCTCGTTGAAGGTCGATCGAAAGCCCGAAATCTTCGCACCTTCTACAGTGAAGACCTATCCTCCATTATCATCATCGACAGCACAACACTGATGCTGCATCGCCGTGTAACCACAATTTATTTAATAAAAACGTACAATTGTACGGGGAGGGGACTTAGTGTCAGGCTAGTTTTATCATTCCGAGATGCCTACACCTCCAGAGACTCATTCAGGTAATCTCGGTAGAAACTAACAACGAGAACTCCATTGACGCTGGTTAGCAGCCTAATCTTGCAGCATCTCAAACTGGGCACAGTAGAGATCGGTGGAAAATTCGTTTCATACAGTGGCACCCATTTGAATGGTTTTTACGCCCCGAAGCTGAGAAGCGTTTTACGGATGTCGAAGCCCACCAAATGCGTCTGTCGTGCTTGTATGATGTGCTGTTTCGGAGCACGATTCCTTAGTGTAATCGGTTAGCATCATTCCAACGATTGAGAGTGACGTTGTAATCGGTAAACAGTTTTGAAAATCATTTAGTTGTAGCACCCTTCTGGTGCCACCCGAAGGAAGCACGAGGGCTGGGATACTGTCAGGTTGCCCAGGCCTAGACAGGGTAGGTCAAGAGGCAGAGGTCGGGTTTGAACCACGGACGTACTGGTCAGTAAATCCGCCCTCTAACCGGTGAGACATCTCGCTCGCGGACAACTGTTTATACCAAACGAATCGCAAATCTTCCAGCGATCAGATGATTTACCACGTTTGTACTTGCAGCTGGTCTGAGTAGGGATTTTGGAAACATCTGTTGGTCAAACGACAACTGAATACCCCTTTTCAACCATGCTCCTTCCTAAGAATTTCATCAGTGGCTTGACTATTTCAGCTTCACAAAATCGATTGGCAGTGGAACGAAATCTACTGATTTCATGCAAGCTAGACAGTAGACTTTGAGAACTGTTAAGTGAAATCTTTTTTTATCGAGACCGCTTTGATCTGATGACCCGAACAGATGCGAGTTTTCTGATCGCATAGGAAGCGAACTGGAGCATCGGGACATGAGATCCAATATCAACTGAGAAGTGATTCAGTGCACTTGCCGGTGCAAAGTGGTATGGAAACCTGGTGGTAGACACAGCCACCATTCGGCCAAAGAACCGTGGAGTAACACGAAACTCCCCATAACACCACTTGTGTCGTCAGACTCTCGTCGCAAGTGCAGTGTACTTCCGGTTGAGACCGTCAGTGGCTAACCTCAAAAAGTTGGCGTCTGCGAGGTGTCTGTTTTATGGACATTTTTCCACATGAATATGGATAAAATTAGTCGGTTTCTAACAGTCTCAAACAGTTGATTTTTCCAATTCGACTTGCTTTTTGCGTGCAGAATGAACATGCAGTCATCTGAATAATAATAATAATAATAATAATAATAATAATAGTAGCAGTAGTAAGAAGGACCAGTTTTAAATAAACTGTATTTACCTGACATAAACAGCGTGATTCTGCCGGAGACCAAATTACTTTATTTTCCCGCGAGCCCAAGATCATGGCTTGAGGCTACGAAGTTTCGCTGAGTTATTCTCACTCAAACTCCTAAGTTGATTGTCGTCCGTTGTTCCCATCACGCCAGACTCAAAGCTCTTGATGTAATAAATTTGGCATGCTGTTCAAGCATACTACGGCTCCCAGGGGTACGCTTCTGGCTACTGGAAGCGTAGCTTTCACTTCACGAATGTTGGAGCGAGATACCCTTCTCTCTTGGACATGGCGTAAGAGTCGGTTTACACACATTTTCCCAACCTTCTGGGGTACACAAAGACCCAGTAAGCACTCCGGTACGTTGTCACTTCAGTGGTCAATCTCACCGGTGTATGCCAGCAAGACCTGCCAGTGGTGACCAGTAATGTTGAACTTGGCGATTTAATACCCTGTCTGGTCAAAGTTTAAAGCTACTCAATTGCCGTCGTGAGTAGCTTCGGATTTTGCTTGACTATTGAAAATCAGTGGTCTTTGTTCGGCGGTAGTGTGGGAATTTGTTGTGGGATTGTAATTAGTTCATCTAGCAAGGCGTCAAGTTCACCAAGTTTGGTTCGGTCGAAAGGAATAACATCCATTCAGCGGACTATTGTAGCAGGCACTAACGAATGTCAACTTAACTACTGCCCCAACAGGACAATCTATTGGCAACCGTTTAATCCAAAATTCACATTCTAAATAAGGCAGTTTTTTATGTATTTATGAAACCGAAATTAGCTCTTCGCTGATATTCACATCAATGAAAGGAACCGTCACTCTGTGAGGATAGGCGCCCATTTGCAGCTGGAAGTTGTCTGAGATGAACCCCGTGTGTATACTTGTCTTTAGATAAACATATTGGAAAAAGGCTGCTTCATACTTTATTTGGAGTGGTATTCGAGATACCCAAATATTCATACCCGGTATGATATCCACCATCTTGAAGGTTGGTAGGTTCTCATCAGTCATATATGCAATCCCATATCGAGGAACACCGTGATTCCGTTGTCATTTTGGCAGGTGAGTTGGACTTTCAATCTACGGATTCACAGGCTTGAGGGCCCTAAATGTTGGCTACCAGTCTATTTCAGTTTTCACTTGAGGCGTGACACTGGTGTTCGTTACTTTGTGACAGAGGGGCTAATGTGCGTCATCGATAACTCCGTATCAATCAGGCAGAGTCGACGGTCAGTGGTCCCCATTGATTTCCTGAGAGTGTCTGTTACAAAAGCAATTCCCGTGTAACCCTAGTTCATGCCTATGTTCATGGCAAACCATCAAATTAGTACCTATATAAAAGTACCTGTATAAAAGCGACTACCAGCAAACTCAGCTGTTTGGTCAATGACGTCTTCCTAGATGGCGACACCGAGCCGGTCCACATCAATGGTTGGAGACATTGTAGAAATGGCCCCAGTCGCCCCCTCAATGCGCTCGTGCCTTCAATACATAGCTTCCTTCCAAATCCCCCCACTTAATAGTCTTGTATTTACGCACCAAGATATCAGGTCCAGCTTTCAATTGGCAGCTACCTACACCACCTCCCCGAATCATCGGTGAACGAAACTGTGACAGCTGCAACCACTGTACGACAAGTCTGCGGTTCTTACAACTGATGTCACTGGACAATGGGAAGAAAACTCACACCCCCCCCCCCCCCATATTTCGCCAAGTTGGCACGCACGGCACATCACGGTCGGTCTGTTACAGAGAAGACATAATGGCTATAACTGCGTGTTTCAGATCCTTGTATTACCAAAATTTCTGTTCAGCTTCGCGATTCTTTATGAACACATTGACTGATCACCGCAAACAAATGGAGTCTTACAGCACAGTGTCATCGTTTTTCGACCGTTGGGCACACACTTTAATCAGTTATCCGATCCAACAGCGTCCTATAGCCCTCAGTATTGAGTTTGGTGTTTCCCCCAACCCCAACGACTTGCTAGCCTCGCTCTGGTTCTCTTGTCAACCGAAGGTCTTGGGGGGGGGGGAGACATTCATTCTCCACTTGACGACCAACTACTTTTCGGGGAAATAGTTATCACCACCTCTGCAAGGTTTCTTCACGGATGGAACGCCAAACTACCGCCTTGTCTATCTACCTCGCCCGTCTCCCCTTCAACCGGACGAATAGGTTTAGACCACCTTATATGCAAAGCTGTGAGTGTCCCAAGCATCCGCTTTTACTCACTGCCCCCCTCCAGTTACCGTTCCATCCTCGTTCAGCATCCCTAGTACAAAAGAGCCACAGTGGTCAACTTTCTTTTTAAAAAACGCAGGCAAAGATCGGGTTAATTTGCTCATTCTATATGTCACTAGGTCTTTCGCTTATCAAAAGTTGATCAAAAAATACCGGTACTCAAATTTTTTCATTCGCTCACTTGTTTTCGTCTATATTCACCAGCTTAATGGGGCACTGACAATCGGTACCAGAGACGGTGTAAATGTAGAGATATTTGAAGAAATCGGTCAGGAGAATGCGTTCATATTCGGAAGGACACTGGATGGGGTCAAGCTCTTGCGATCCAGAGGGTAAGTTGTAACACCATATGGTATATTTCGGTCACTGATTTGTACTTTTATATGGGGTTGACCTTGAATTGTTCAAATAATTGTTAAATAATTCGCCACTTATCACATCAGCGCGAGTTCAGACGACCAGTCTGAAGGATTGCGCTCCGAGTCTTAAAACAAACGATGTTTTATGTAGGACAATCTTAGTCGGTCAAAATATCCACTTTGCGAGTTTCGCACCTTTGGCTTATTAATGAGGTCTACGTGAGATGCTCCCACGCAGAGCAAGAGACGCCTGCAGTCTGGAATACTTATATCAAGATGAAGACTTCTTGATCGGTGCCATGCCAAAGAACATCCACTCAGAGCGACTCACCCATATAGCCTTCCGAAAGCTTTGGTCACGTCATGGTTGACACGCAGAATAATACCATTCAAAGAGGACCACATTTTTGGAAACACTAGGTGACATTTGTTTCGGTTCTTGTTTATCCTCTGTGAGGCTACGTATGACTCAGTCCACATCGGTCAAGCACGCTGACTGCGATGGCCGAAGCTTTCTGTCACTCGGGTCACCCGTCAGTTCGCCTAAAGTTGCAATGACTTGCACCGCCTCGATCTAATCACTAAGAAATAAAGATAGATTGTTCTTGGAGGAAGACACACCGCAATATGTACACCAACATTTATTACTCGAATTCAGAAGTCTCATCCCAAGTTCTTGGCCCCATGACCATCTGATCCCTCCTTCTGAGGAGACCACACGTTGAATAGCATCAAACAGTGTTTCCTGCCATCACTTTCTCAAGATTTCCCTTTTGACGAAGTGTTCGGCAGTATTTTGTTCCGGAAGAACGCATTGGATGCGATGTATATTTGAGCAGAACAGAGGACCCACATGCAGCAAGTTATCCCTCTGTGGTTTATCTTCAGGGAAGCACTTGGCTTCCATTTATGTGAGCGAACGCGTCCATTGTCACAGAAGGACTTATGTGACCCCATTTGCTAAATACCGGTTGGTGTTTGACGGTGGTTCACCTGGGTAGATCGAAATTAGCGCTTGCCCTCATCCAGTTTATCGATCACCAATTTTACCGAACAATTAAAAAATAGTATAAACAGATGGAGAACCAGCGTCCAACTGATGTCCGATAAACAGGTTAATTAAGTGGACAACAAAGGACACGTGGCGTTTAGTGTTAGGAGCGAGCTGTAATCAGCGTAGTTGTGGAAACGCCGGTGAAAAATCGTTCGACAGTAGCACGCTTTCGGTGCCTAACTATCGTGCTACAAGAAGGAAGCACGAGGACAGGGAAGCGTAGACCTGGGAAGTCGAGAGGCAGAGGTCGGGTGAAAACCACAGACCTTCCGGTTGGTAAGTTCTCGCTCTAACCCTTGAGCCACCTCGTCCGTTACTAAGCACAATTCTTAGATCTCACTTTAGACCCGAGGAGTTAGTATAGCTACTTTTTTCTGAGTGCAATTTCACTGAAAACAAGCGCCAAACGGAATATTTGTTTGTCATTGAAGTATCCCAGTCATCCGCGAGCTTATTCCACAACCCAATCATTGAAGAGCATCTGCCTATCGTGTCTCACCGCTTCTCACAGCTGCATGGATCGCCACTCCCCCAGCTTCTTCCTCAAGCGTTTTGTATAAACGAGATGAGAATTGCCAGAATGAAGAAAAACAAAACTCTTTAGCCTAAAAGTGTGGGAGGTAAATAAAACTGAGCCCACCGATGTGTACGTGTGATAGAGAGTTCCCTCAACAAGAGTTAAATTCACACCTGTTCTGAACAAACTCGAAACAATGGCTGCAAGCGTCACTGAAACTGGCAATCCACAGGGAACGACACACAAGAGGACAGAACGTTCCACAGCTTTGCTAATTTGTGCGCCCTTACGTTCTAATACTACTTGAAGATTACGCACCGAAAAGACTTGCTACCAAGCAGGAATTGCAAACCTGTGCGAGACATTGTTGTCCACATCGTAGAGAAGTCAATCAAATGAACCACGTTGCTGAACAGCTAATCATCCATTTACCTATGGTAACTTTTTGCCTACCACTTTGGTCACCATTTGCTAGGAACCCACTAAAACTTCACGGTTAAAGACCGCCAAATGTCAGGGAAAAGACCGGAAGACTACCGGCGAACCCTCCGTCTACTGACCAGTTTTTTATGCTCTGTAAAGGGTTAGCCGGACTCTACATTTAACATATCATTTGCCAGCGAGAACTTTTGTTCGTGTGACTTTGAATAATACGTAAACGCTTCATCTTTCTACCAGTTACGACCCACGGAAGTTCATTATGAGCAATCCCGAACTGAATCATTGCTTGGAGCAGATCCGCACCGGTTATTACAACCCAGCAGAACCCGAACTGTTCCAGGAACTGTACGAGAAGTTGCTCAACGAAGACCGATTCCTGATCTGCGCGGATTACGAAGACTATGTACGGGCACAGACTGAAGTGGATCAAGCCTTTCGAGTGAGTCTTTTTTGAGCTAATCAATGCTTGTTCTCATAAACGATCATTGAACGGAAGCGTCACCACTTCTAAACTCTGTCTCGTTACCTTTTTGATGAAACAGATTAAGTGACCGCCATTTTATGTGAACGCTTGTCAAGCAGGAGCGCTGCATTAAAAGCTAGGAGCCTTATGCTCCCAAGATTTAAAGTGGTGTCCACCTAGATTCCCTGCGCGCTGATGGTGACTACCAGAAGATGATTCCGTTTCTGGGTATTCATTTACGCACAGAACAACCACATCAATCGATTCAATCAGCTGATTAAGTGCAAAACTTTGTTTGGAATCAGCTGGTAACTTACTCAAGCAATCAGCTGACTAATGGTTGAGGTCAGAACTCATCATTTATCTCAGGGAGTCGGATCTTTGGATCCAAAACATCTGGTAAACTCCATGTCTATGGCTCGGCAATTACCAAATCTTTCGAACAGAATGAGCACCGAACTAAAGCACTCCAGTCATTCACCAATAGTCGGTTAGTTGTCTGGATAAATCAACACCTGATTCACACCAACTTTCATGGTTTTAGTGAAATTCATCAGTTGCATAAACTCATCGGTGGATACGTGGTCCAGGATCGATCGGATAACCTTGGGAAAACCTACGACAAAAGGCTACTCAACAAGCAGGTTTGAATCCGACCACCACGAGTAAAGCTCATCTGCTGAGCAACTCAGGTGGGACACAGCTGTACAAACTCACCCGATTCTCAAAGCTTCACTGCCATATGTGTTGCGAGGCGAACCACTCTAAATGACCGAACAGCACGTCGATTGGGCGACACCGCAAACGAGCGCGCGTGTTCATTGGTAGGAACATCAGCCAATCAGGTTCAAGCATTTCTACTTTGGCTCTTTTCGGGCCCTCACAAAGGTTCCAGCGTGATCCGATGGAAAATTCCGTCATAACCCCATGAATACAGCTGTGATAATTTTACTTATCTCGAGATCTTTATTGAGCGCGTCTTACAAATCCACAGGTAGATTCGAACTCGTGAACTCTCGGCTAGTTTTTTTAACAATAAGCCGTCACACCATGAACAACTGATCAGCGAAGTGATTAGCTAGCACTTCGACAGGATATAGCACCGTTCATTTTTCAGTTGGAACATGCAGATCACGTAATCACACGTTCTGACAAGCTGCTCAAGTAATGACTTCTCACATGGGAGCTTCATTCATCTTCAGGATTTTTCTTACTCTGAGCTGCTTACAAATTGTTGCTAGCGTATGAAAATCCGAAGATTTTAACTTGAGCAAGTGGAGACAATCTAATCCACTTCTGACTGCTGTTAACTGGACACGTTTTTTGCCCTCCCGGAGAACCTGCTCACCAATGCGCTTGAAGTACGCTTAACATGTGAACTCAATGAAAGAACAATACATACTACTCGCATGCCTCCCATCAGTAGTGTCAACGTTACATTAGGAGAACCAGCTCCGAACGTAACGGAACTACATAACAGCCAATAGAATAACCGTTTTCGATGAGACAGATGTCATTGGTTGTTCTCCACTCGTCCTTGACAGATGACCTGTATTCTTAGTAGCACTTTTTTTGACCCGCTTGTACCGGTTGATCAATAGATCAGCCGGTTTGCACGTTCATTGACTTTTTCTGGTTTGGCCAAGTGCACCAGGCCATCGATTGGCTATCCAGATCGGGATTCACGAAAATAAGAAGGTATCAAGGATTCTTCGTTTTAATTTGTCTCTGAAATCCAGAACAGTGCAGCTAATCAGCGACATCCCAAAACGTAGAGTGACCTGATTTGGACTGATGGGCATTTGTATTCGTTGCTTCTATCTGAATGATCACCAAGATTCGTAATTTTCATTGTGACAAAGTAACAACATGTCTTTACTGAAGTACTCAGAATAAACGTCCAAACCGCATTCGCATAGGTTTCGTTAGCATTTCTTGAGGAATAGCACATATATTCTATATTCCACCTGGACAGGGGAAGGAAGACTTTACAAACGTTCAATTCCACTTCAAATTATTTTTCCAGCGTCGTCTATAGTCACGGGTTCAGGTACTAACAGGTTTGGGATACTTCTGTTTCAGAATGAAGAACGATGGTCAACCATGGTTTTGAATAACATAGCGGGCGCCGGGAAGTTCTCCTCAGATCGCACTATATCCGAATATGCGACCGAAATGTGGAATGTCGAGCCGACAGAGGCGAAGCTCCCGCCTCCTTCAGAACCAATGATCAACCAAAAGCATCCACGATTTTATATCGGTCCATAAACTCTCCCCAGTGGCAACCAGCACCAATGTGTGTCCGGCTTTCCTTTATACATTTCGATGATTCGCTGTAAACCCACCAATCACACGATTTCTCACTTACAGATTCTCTATCGATTTTACCAACCGGTCTTTAATTTATGAGATTACTCTTTGATGCTGACGATCGATTTTTTTCGGCGCTCTTTTGCAACGCAAAGAGAGTAATCCTGATGTAAACATTGTATTTAGAAATGTAAAAAAACATGTCCGCAATGTGTGTTCATTTACCACAAGATCCTGTTGTTATATCTGCTGACTCGCCAAACTTTGGTATCTGCTGCTGATCCGCTGCAGTGCCTAGTTGCCGGAAAAAAGGCTCACAGAAGGGAACACAACCGCTATATTCCGAACAAGCGAGTGCAGGAGCAAAAGTTACAACGACTCCACCCTATTAAAAAGGAGCTTTCTGACATTTATCCAGACTGTCTGATAGGCGCTAATGATCACCCGTCAACATCAATCATGCCTCTATGAAATGCATGAACGCTGATCACATTCGGTCGCGCTTTTGTGGCGTGCATGAGGACTCGGCTTTTGCTGAATTGATTGAGTGATTGATTGAATGATTGACTGGCCTGGATGCTTGCCGGCTTTCCTGTCGAGAGTTTAGTGAAGCGGTAGGTTCCCGGCGTTCTGAGGTTACTTTCAGGAAACTGACCTTTCTGATACCTGCAGGATGGAGACCTCCAACCGGGTAAACTCAACAATCATGAAAAAATATTGGTTTTCACCGTATCAAGGTCATACACCTGAAAGTAACCACTGAATGTCCGAAGTCTACTGAGACCTCGACTCCACTAGAAAGTAAGCGGACAGACAAAGTCCCCTCAATATGCAGCGCATGGCAGCCTTGAGTCAAAGCCAAACAGCGCGAGACGGCGTTGGGCCAAGGTCAGACTGTGTCCCTCCAGTAAAATAGATTGAGGCTGTTGTAGTTCCGCACTCACGCTCTTGCGCTCGCTCGTTCCTGATCGGCGTCCTTCTCGAGCACTAGGCGCTGGAGCGGGTCGGTTACGACGGACTGCCTGCTCTCATAGTACGGTAGACATGGTGAGATTCAGAGAGCGCACATGAATTTGCATGCCATTTTAAGGTTGACCCAGTTTTTGACGAAAAACATCTGAAAACCACGGAAGACAATAAGAAAGAAAATTTCGCCAGCAAATTGCTTACACATTAAATACTTTGAAATTTCTCTAGCGGCCTTCTGTTCAGTCACCTGACTGCCCCTAACAATACCATCGATTTGTTAAAATACTTGTCTGTCGAATTCACAACTTATGGCGTTTTTTTAAAGAGTAAAATCAGGTCTTTATTGAATTCAGTCAGCAGCTTCTGATTCACCCCATAGTTTCCGTGATAACGGGAGCGCCGCTGATCAAATCAGCCCAGACCATGCGCACTAAAACAGTTGGTCCAAACGATTCGTTCAGCCTCCCATTGGTCAGCTGACTTGCAGAAATCAACCAATCAGTGTCCGGTTGACAATCCTTGCACTCTATGTGAACAGCTTACATGTTTTACATCTGCCACTAAGGAGGATGAAATAAATGTCAACATATCGCAGCATATGTTTTCCGTCATTAGTAGTGGAATGAATAAAGGTGACACAATTTCTCGAAAAAAAGAATTTTTTTATAATATGTATGTTCGCTCCCACCATTTGTTCATTGAAGTAGATTTTCCGGTAGTTGGGTCTCTGGAATTGGGGATATTTTAAACTGTACGATTGTATTCACCAGAATAACGGCGAATTTCACCCTGTCCTAGAGTAGCAACTACACAAGAGAACGATCGTTGTGGTCCCTGTGCGTTTCTTGTCGCTTCGCTCAGGACAGCGACCATCTATCTTGATAGAAAAATATTTCTGAGGCTGAAGGAAACAACCGAACAGACAGTTCCCAGAATACAGTTTCGGTTTAATCCATACTAGAAAGGCAAAACCGGCAGTGAACTGCCAATGATTTTTCAGCAACCATATAAGTAGTGTGTTGATGCTTGTGAATGCCATAAACGAGTGATTCGTTTGAGATTTTTCTGTTATCGTCATCACACTTTGTGAATGTGTGTTTTTGTAACTAAGCGTAAATTTTTGGGACGTAAACATGTTTTCTTGAGCATTTTATCGGTCTCTTCCTTCTGTTCTTACTACTTCTAATATGGTACTGTTTGCCAGTGCTTTCAACGCTGCCTTCATTGGCTACTTATTGTCAAAGCGCACCGCCCTAAAAGACTTGGTGCTGAACTTGTCTGTGCTTGCCAATAGTACTGATGGGTTCACCACGTACGGAAGAACCTTTGGTGACAATAATCAGCGAAATACATTCATTTGCAAACCAATTTGGTTTTGCTGGTGGCCTCATCTGGATTCCAGCTGAATCTCTCGTTTATGATATTTTTAAGCCGTCGGAGAGCTTTCGGCGATCTAATGAGTAGTGTATTGCGTTTATAGATGTATCGCGACTTTCGAATATCGTACAAACTGAAACATGAGGAGGTCTGATGCAACACATTGAGTTGCTTGGGTCCCAGGTGAGTTAAAACCAAATCGGTACGCAAATAAGTGTATTTTGCCAATGTCGCGCAATTCTGGTTCAAGTAAAACATACTTTTGACAGGAACTCAGTGACTGCGCCTACCTGTTGAGGCTCAAGAAGGGCGAAACCAGTCGTGGGCTGTCGATGAGTTTTCAGCAACTTTGTGAGTAGTGTATTACATCAATAACAATAATCGTTCAGTTGCCTTGTCACCCCGAAGGAATCACGAGATACTGTCATGCTTCCCGAGCATAGATTGGAAAAGTAAAGATGCAGAGGCTGGCTTTCCCGTCAATAATGTCGCAACTTAAGCAACAAGTCATTTCTACCTTAAATATGTATTTTACCAGTAAATCATTACATTCCAATAACGAGAGCCTCACTGATGCAAAAGTAGAAAGTAGCAGTCAACCGACTAAAACACCTTGGGTTGCAAAGTTTCCATTTTTGATAATCTTATTGCTTCGGTATATTGTACACATCTGACGGATTATATCAAAAGCTGTGTTGTAATTCATGTTGTCCCGTGGAAACACTATCCAGTGGCTAATGGATTTTCGTGACCACTTCTCAAGGAGGTCCAGATTTCGGAAAAATTGTCATCAGACGTCGGGAAAGGAGTCAGCAAAACAAATCGACAGACAGATATAAACCGTCGGGACGAACCTGTGTCCAGCGGCTAGGTTATGTCAGTACCTACCGCGATTGCTGTAGTATACTGAGACAGTCATATGATAGTAGACCTAAACTGGCGGTCACCACAAATTCATTAAAACAGCTAACAAGTTCTCAACCGCAATTTTCCAACATTCTGATTGATATCGCTTACTATCAGTGAAAGGAGGAAGGCCTTCGCTGCCGATTTGTTTATTAGAAAATGCCAACTGAACAGTTACAGACTATTGGACAGGGAAGCAAAACTCGCATATGCATCTTGTTTAAAAAAATTGAATATCCATCTTCTCTTGAGCGCGTCTTTCTAAAATTCCCTCTATAGCCATTGACTGTTTCTCAAATCAAAGTAGATGCTACAAAGCGACTCCACAAATTCCGCAATAGATCACTTTTCAAGAGACGCAAAGCGGATTTACAAGAAAACATACTACTCTCATGCCTCCCCCATCAGTAGTATCACTGTTACACCAAACTGAATAATGAAAAAGCGGATGGTTTTGGTCCAATGTCACTCTTGCTGCTCAAAGTCTGTACTGAACGGATTGCGGAGAACTATATTCCGCGAGTATGGAAATACTGGAGAAGTCGCCAACTGTCACAAAGACCGAAGAACCACGTCCTTCACACATTATTGAATTATGAGTTTACTTCCTACACGCCCTCTCGAGACGGGACACATCGACGGTAAGCGACACTGTCAGACGTGGCTCACCTGTACCCTCAATAGCTGTCGTGCATCCAAGCTATTGCATCCAGTTCATAGTCCACTTCCTAGTCTCCCCATTCAAAAGTCCGCTGACAAATCTGTATCTTCCCACCAATTATATCAACTACTGACTCCAGCTGTCTGTCCCACCCCCCCCAGATCATTAGCGAACGAATCGATGGCAGTTAGAAGCACTATACGGTAAGTGGGTAGCTTTTACAGCCGATGATGATGACATTGATACGCCCTGTACATTTCAAACTGTTTGACTGGGGGGTTATGAATAATAAAAAAACAATGACTAGCTTGGTGCCTGAAGTGTCTTGTCAGTCCATCTGTCACAACGTTGAATGCTGTCGCGTGCAAAGCATTCCCGATCGTTTTGAGGAAATGGTATGGCTGCTCTTTCCTAACTAGTACCAACAG